>NC_132889.1:29867099-30167099 GCF_030463535.1 Salminus brasiliensis | reverse complement strand
AGTCCCCCACAATGGTACTCCCCACGCTAGTCTGAAGGGAAAGATAGAAACAACAGCCAATATCTTTTCTTCAAAACATCAAATGCAGATTTCACAACAATAGTATTATACGTGTCAAACTATTACTACTCAGAAAATCATCTTTCAAGCCACCCTTTTCAGCCATACTATCATGTACTTAAATCCCCTTTTGCATAATCTGTGGTAATATAACATAGGTGTTATAACTTATGATAAAAGACTTGATTCATTAAATTAAAGTCATAATCCAAATAGATACTCAGAATGGATATTTATCCACCAAATCACCTTCTAATACTAATCCCTCATCTTCTTCTGAATCTGTCCTAGGTAATAATGGCAGTTGCATTTGTTCCCCCGGCATTACAATTCCAACCCATCTTAAAATCATTGCCTTAGCAAAAGTCAATATCAGTGTGCAACAACAGAACATTACACATAGCGACAAAAGCGCAGCACCAAACAACTGAGCCAACAATGTTCCCATTGGTCCTAATCTTTCCAGCAACCATGCATTCACAGACCATCCTGCTCCTTGAGATGGGCCAAATGCCTCTCTTATCTTTTTTAGTGCCCCTATTACATTAGTCATATTATCAGAATTATCAGGGATTAAAGTATAACAAGCATCTCCTGTTAAATTAAGAGCTACACATAACCCCCCTTGCTTAGCCAGAATGTAATCAAGAGCCATATCATGCTTTAATAACGTCAATCTGTGACTCTTCTGAGTATTTGATAAATATTCAAACCCTCTAATAGTCTCATTAGCAAATCCCTGTAAGGTGTAAGTGATGTTATCAATATGGTCTGCTAGGAAGGTCACACCGTACCATGGAAATAAGCCTATTCCCCATTTTTCTCCTATACTTATCCTCCAGTGATAGGCCTCTAAATTATGAAATTGAGCCATTTCCCTTTTATGTCTATACCCAGGAATTACCTTAGCTTGGGTGTCATCAGGTGCTTCACCTTTCTCAATAGTGTATACTTCATATGGCAATTTTAATGTTGCCAAATAACAACATCCTGTCCACCCATATGGCAAAAATATATATGCCTTATCATCACAAACCCACCAAAGATCTTTAAAATTTCCTAGGGTCACATTACCTGGCAATGTTTCATGATGCACCATCACTATTTTATTCTGGCCACATGGTAGCCGGAACACCACTTCAAACAAACCATCCCTATTTTTATGTTTATTATCCAAATATATCATATAGCTGTCACAATCTGAAATTCCCATGAACGTTCCAGACCCACCATGAGTATTATTAGAACAAAAACAACCTTTAGCCTTTACTGCCTTTACGTCCATTGAACCAGGAACTGCTGTCTGTACATGTTCATGCTGATCAATTATGTTTACATATGGTAATTGCCTCATCCAACTACACTTCTCTCCAGGTCTAAACAAACCCACTGATGTAGCCATCCATATATCATATGCTGCCTGCTGTTTGTAGAACAGCCATGATAATGCATAATACTGACATTCTGTACTTAAAGGTTCAGGGACTGTTTCCAAAATAGAAGGCCAAGTACCTGGTGTCGGGACTTTAACCACACATGGACCACTAATTTGTTTGCTTGTTCTTACAGAATGTGTTATCTGCTGAAACCATAAATTCCTGGCTGCCCACGGGTCTGATATTTGCAACACAGATGAATCAAATCCATATGCCTTCCACTTAGCTTCTCTCTTTTTCAGTGCTCGATTCTGATCTATCACATCACCTGGAATCCAGTCTAAGTCCTGTAATACATTTGTCACCTTGGTAGAAGGTTCATGCATCATTACATCTCTACTTACTTCACTTTCTACCACTCTATCTCTAACACTCTCATCAATATTGCTCTCACCCCGTGCTATGGTTACTAACAATTTCTCAGTTTTATTTACTTCATCTTGCAGTGTTACTAATGTCATATTAGATGGCTGGGTCACTTTTGCTACTTCCATTACTGGTGTTGTTATCCCTGTATCATTCACTGCAGTTGAGCTTGCTATATTCTCACTAGCTCTATTTCCTAAAATAACACCTACAGGCGTTTTTATCATTATTGTGGTTCTTATAGGTTCTGTATTATTTATGATTATAGTAGTAACCTGACTCGTAACATTAATACTTGTGGTTGTTTCTGGAGCTACAGTTGTAACCTGCCTTGGTACAGTTTTTACCCCTGAGATGGTTACTATAGGAAATTGTTCCTGGTCCCCTTTATCCCCTATGGAGCTCTCCGTCATGCTTGAGTTTTTAATGGTAACTATCATCTTACGAGTTACATACTCCTGTTTCCACACTTTTTGCACTGGTACAAAGCTGAACTCTGGCTCAAAGTAAGTACATGTATACTCCCCTTGATCTTCCCATGTAATATTACGCATAAGAATTGAACAATCATATTTAACTCTAAACCACCTCATGTCATTGGATAGAACATACTTTCTTTGATTGTAAGGCACCATATCAACTGTAGGTCCTGCTAATACAATCTCTTCACCATAACTATTTCTCCACTCAGGGGGATCATTACCTCCAGTATTAAATCTCCCACACCTACATGGAAGAAGAACCGATCTACCTAGTTTGGCTGTAATTACCAACTGCACAGGAGTTACTGTTACTGGAATCACCTGTATAGCTAATTCTGGTGCATGTGACACATTTATGCCTTTAGTAATATTTAATGTTAATAAAGTGGAATTTCCCACTAATACATTTAACTCAATCTTCGTATCGTTTAGGTTTGACCCTTTTTCGAACTGGTCTTGGATTTCTATTTGACTCTCTGACTTCCCCTGTAGAGGAATCAGTGCCCTCAGCACCCTTTGGTGCTTCACACTCCCCTGAAATGATTCCTGCTGTTTCTGGGACATCCCTAACCTCAATGTTCTCAAACCTTCTTTCCTGCCTCATCTCACATCCCATAAAAGAGAAAAGGAGAATCACGCCAGAGTTAATATTGTCATAAACTCTCAAGGTCCATAACAATTCACTGTAAACATACATTTTCCATCCTAGTTCCATCCACTTTCCATACATCTTCCTTCTGTTCCTACATACTAAAATACCATCTTGAACCATTCTTCATATCCCCAAGGGACTCTTGGCCTACTGCCAACATAGTTTCTCAACTATCATCATAACATAGACTATTCCGCTTAAAACCAATTTAACACTCTTCACCTTCTTAAGCCCAAGTGTATATTTATGTTGACATGCCTGACTCTCCCTTAGCCAGGGGTCATAGGTCAACCAGAAACATATGTGTGCAAAGCCTATCTTCACACTAGTATGTATGGTGGATAGTCCCCTTTCTCCCGCTGTGCAAAAAGGGAGAGAAATACCAACAAAACAGAAAAACTAATTTAACCCATTGAGGCTCACTAGTTCCTCTCATAAAGTAACCCTGTGTAAGGTAACTACCAACATGAGTGATACTAGTAAAACAACATTATCATCATAATGGTCTGCACCCTGAACAATTTGCATAACAGTTCATACTGGGTCTAATAATCACTTAGGTTTAATGCATTCTCAAAGCATAACCAGCATTCCAAGCCACACACTCACTGCACTCACTGCCACAGAACATCAAGAAAATCACCACCTCCATTATAATAATCCCAAAGACAGTTGGCTAGAAGCACTATAATAGTCTATTCTTCAACACAAGCCATACCAAGAACATCACTGGACCCATTTCAACACAGGAAAAACAACAACCGTAGACATCTTTTAACCCATACAAACCAACCATTCTACTATTACTATTCTCTAGTCATACTTCTTATGAACACATATTTAACAAGACTAATATTATTATTATAATATATTATCTCATATGACCACAACCAAACTCTTAACCATGAACCATCATTTCTCCTCATAGGAAAAATCTCACTCCGCCAGGCCCCTGTGCTCCTGCATATCTTGTCATTAACACTGCATTACACATCTGGCGCTCAGCCACGCCTTAGCCATTGCAAAACACAGAATCACAAACCTACTACTAAATTCCTTTAGTAACCACTCGCCTTTATATAGTTATATGCAAACACAAAGTGTATATTTAATACACTCCTCTACTTATCTCACATTATGGCTATCATATTATATCAACATTCTACAATCAGTATTAATTTCATTTATTCCTTCTCAACAGTAGCATACCAGAGACTATTCTCCTACATTGCTGACCAATACTACTCATCTCAACCATATATAAACTTTCCTTCAAATTAGACATACTACTAATATCACCTCTTCTACATGCACATATATACACATATATATATATATATATATATATATATAAGTAACTTTGAATTGATTTAAATTTGTCTCTCAGATGGTAGGTTGAAATTACACTTTTAAAAAAAAAACCCACTTTCCAGGATCCACACGACAATCACAGGACTTATTAACAGTATTCTTGTACTGTACATGACCTGGTGCCAATATGGGCTGTTTTGGTGGTTTATGAAATTTTACCCTTACCTATCTCCCTCTCTGTTTTCCAGACAGGGCTCATTAATTTTCCTATACCTCATTCCAACCCACACATCTGAGAAACCTATTTATTTAACACTACTGTTCTACAATCATTATCACTTAACTATGTTTATGGGATCCCTTTATCTATCATTTGCCATTAAACAATAACACAAACTAGACATACAACACATAACAAACTAGACATACAACACATAACATTCACTCCTTTTTTTTTTTTTTTTATTTCCTCTCTCTATGGGCCCCCATATTTTCCTTTAAATTTACAACCTCCCACAAAGGTACACATGGTCTGAAACAATATCAGAATTAATTTAAATTGCATGTCCCCTTTAAATCTTTTCATAATCTCAATTAATCTGGCTTTTATTGCTTCTGGTGCACAGCCTCAAATACAGCTCCTCCTCCCCGTAAGGAGTGACTCTCAGGCCCCATACTTTTGTCAGAAGAGACCTCCTGCAAGGCATAGGATCTCAGAAAGCCAACGAGATCGGGTATTTGACCATATGCATGTTTTTTTTTTTTTTTTTTTTTTTTTTCAATAAAAGCCAACATTATGGAGAGTTTGTGAATTACTCTCCTCTTACCAAACATACCCCTTTTTAACCCAGACAAAACATGACAAAGAAAGGGAGGAGGGTACCAGCCCCTCAGCCTCCACACACAGACTGACACACACACATAAATCCCTGGGCACGCGCACACACACACACACACACCCCAAGTCGACTGTTTTATGCTAACCCTTAAGTCTTCTCTTCTGTGCACTATACCCTTTTCTCTTTACTTCTGACACTTAGATAAGTACTCACCCCTCTTTTCTTTTTTCTCTTGTATTACCCTTTTTACTCTAAAAACCCCTTCTTTTCTCTTTTCTCTTGTATTACCCTTTTTACTCTAAAAACCCCTTCTTTTCTCTTTTCTCTTGTATTACCCTTTTTACTCTAAAAACCCCTTCTTTTCTCTTGTAACACCCCGTCTTTTCTCTTGTAACACCCCTTCTTTTCTTCTCTTAAACTTCCCATATTTCTCTTTTTCTTCTACAACACCCCATATTTCTCTTTGTTTTTTCCGTAACATCCCATAGTACTTGTCTTCTTCTATAACACCCCATGTTTCTTCTCTTAAAAAACCCCCATATTTCTCTTATATCACCCTGTTAAGCTAACTTTCACACTGCAACCTGAACCTGCTCACGTCTTACAATCCTAAGAGAGACAAGGGCCCTAGCTCTCAAAGCCTGCGTGGCGCAAATTAACATGGCCTTATCAATGTTACTCACTGCTTTTTCAACAACACCCCTTTTGTGTTCCTCACTTATTCCTTATACCTTGTCATTACTCTTGTTCCTACGTATTTTCTCATTCCTTACACCCCCGTATTGTGGTGGCACAACCCACAAACGACCCAAATTTAGAACAGAGTCTCCTCCCAAATAATGTCACAACCTCAAATTTTACAATTGCACGCCAGTGCAGCCTCACTGCACACATCTCAGCATGACGCGGAAACCCAAGCTCGAATAGTGAGAAAAGTGCTCACCGTGTATTGTTGGCTCACGAGCAAAAGTTTTCCACGTGGTACCGTCTGGTGCCGCCGGAAGTCACAGCTGGGTCCCTGTTCGGGCGCCAAAATTTGTCGTCTCGGTTCGTCTTCTTCTGGAGATGGACTTGTTATTCAAAAAGGAGAGTCTGTAGCCACCGTCTTTAATTGTAACAATAATATATTTTATTGCAATCGAAAGACAGTGTGGAGAGAGTCTGCCAATTCTGGGTGCCCTTCGGTCTCTCTCTCTCCGACTTAGGAATACCTTGAGTTTTTATACCTTATTTCACGCCACATTCTGTTGGAATGTTGCCATATATGGAATGTTTACATTTCATCCATAGGGAACAGCCATTAGCTCCCCCATTACCTAAGTGGTCCATGGTCACTTCTGGACAGCGTTTAACTCACTGACACGTCTGCCCAACGGGATGTCCAAATCTAAACAGCATCTT
This sequence comes from Salminus brasiliensis, assembly GCF_030463535.1. NCBI lineage: Eukaryota > Metazoa > Chordata > Actinopteri > Characiformes > Bryconidae > Salminus > Salminus brasiliensis. The sequence goes on along the minus strand of NC_132889.1, from coordinate 30,160,552 downwards.
ATGTCTGTTCAATTTGTGTATATTTGGTCAAGAAACGGGACCCCCTTTCTTTTCTACATCTGCAAAGTCAATGAATATACTACAGCTGTAAGAGAGTTTTTACTGTAAGGGTCACATTAGAACAGATGCAGGTAAACATAAATACAGCAAAAAGGAACATAAATTTCTCATTTCGAAGAAAGAAGTTGAGATCTTGTGAGCTAGTCTGAAGAACAAGGTTCAATTCCAGGTTTCTCCTGGACGCTCCAGCCAGCACAGCATGGATGTGTTCAATTCCATCACCAGCTCACCTGATTTACCATCATTAAGCACTAATTTACCAAATCAGGTGCCAGATGATCACTATAAATAACACTAGACTCCCATGAAGAGAGCTTTGGAGATGTTTTACTTAACATAGTAATGTAAAACCACTACTTTCTGTGTGAATATTGTTTGTATTTATTCTAATATTAGTGGATTACTGAGCAAATGAATTCCTACTGTCCAGATCAGGTGCCTAAAACCTTTTAACAGTACTGTATTTGTGGTTGTAACATCATAACCATAAAGAAATCTAAATGGGCTGATTCTGCAGCTCAGTTTCCTTTAATGGAATAGAACGGCCTGTTCTAAAACTTTTTCTTGTTTATTAAAAATGGTCCTTTAAGTCTCTTTATTCCAAACTAAAGCGATATTTAACTACACTGAGAACTGATATAGTTCTTCGGCTCGTTCAGTTCTTTTTTAATCACACGCCCTTGAAGAAGAGATTTTAACCTTGGATTAATAATTAATAATGCTGAAATACAACTCCCGAACAATACCTCAGACAGTTGGGGGTGATGTTGGCTCCAGGTAGTCTTACACAGACAGAACTGTCCAGAACCTCTCTAACAAAAAAATCTGGCCTAACACGTCCCTGAGTGACCCATGTATTACAGCATAGGTCTGCAAACAACCAGAGATGCTAACAGTGTTTTCTCTGAGGGCAGACAGATTTTGGTGAGAAACTGGACGGAATGGCTTTCGATCACAGCATGATTTATACCCATGCTACTCGCTAAACACTGCATTTGAAACCAAATGAGCTACAGGTGACCTGCATCTGGACCAGATTGTCTTTCTCTCCTGTACAGGGAAAGTCTGGTTTCTGAGATCAACACCACCTTCTCAATGTGGAACTTACTCGCTCCTTAATCACACACGTTGTAGGCCTCTCTCTAGTGAGCAGTGAAAATAATTGAAAATCAAAAATTGAATTTTGGCCCCAGTCTAATTAAACATTATGTATGCTCTGTACCTCCTTTAACATTTTGTGTTCCTTGAGGGAAGTGTAATCTTCCAGTGCAGACTGGCTTTCTTTGATTGGACTTGGAATGAGTCGGGACACTGTACACCTCTGAGACTGAACATAGGCAAAAGAGAGAGTGTGGAGAATAAGACCACAGGCCGTTTACTACCTGTAGAACTTTAAGTGCTAAAGAGAACTTTTCTCGGCTTGAACTTACAGATCTGGAAATAAAACGTTAGTCGGCACAGAACCTTTACATTACATAAAGGTTCTAAAACTTCATATTTAAAAAAAAAAAACATTTACAAATGTGATTATTTGAAGAATCGTCAATTTAAAGATTCTTTAGGAGACAAAATGGCATTTACAGAGTATTTTAAGTTGTTCTTGATGTTGATGTTGTTTAACAGTAAGTATGTTAAGCCTGTTAACCACCCTGTTATTTTGCGCTGAATTTCTGTTGTTGGAGGGCTTTACGGCACCATGGCGGCCCTCAGAAGTTGCATATGCTGTATGCCAGAGTGTTACTGGCCTCTTGTTGTGTCCTCTGTGTCATGTGATGTGCTGTTAGCAAGCTGAAGAGGTTGTAGCCAGTTAGCTTTCAGCCTTGCTCCTTACTTGCTTCCCTGGGTTTAGCTTTCTTGAGTCTTAAGGGTACACATAAGCTTTCCTCCTGTGTTTAGATGTGTTAAGTTCCAGTTTGGTTCAGCTGAGGAAGACCTAGTTTGCTTTGACAATGGAGAGAAGAGATGGTAAAAGCTGGTCGGCAAGTGTTAGCTTTTAGCCTAGTGTGGATCCCTGTTTGCCCCTACAACTGTTATTTCGCTGTGTGCTGAGTTTGGGCTCCCCTTCTGCAGATACTGGTACATGGTTCATGTAGTAACTGGCATGGACAGGCAGGGGTGAACACAATATTCACCATCATGTTTTTCCGTTTTACCAGCTCTGAGTGGTGCTCATACATATTTGTTTAAATATGTAAATATTGGTGTGTAAATATAACAAGTTTTGGAATAGGCCCCTTTTTTTACAGCTCTGTTTGGTCATGCAGGATTTTCTTTTTAAGGAGAACACAAGTGTTTGAGGTTCACGGTATGTAACTTCCATGTATCGTAACTTTCATTATTCAACGTATCAAGGAAAATACAGCTTTTCATTCTAGGACTCCTTTTAAGAGTACATACATCACATATTTGTCATAGTGGGCTGCAATTCAAGATAAGAGATAATCTGGTAAGTAATTACAGAGCGCTGTCTACCGACAGACAGTCTACCGGCGCTCAATAACTGCCGCTTGAATTTCGGAAACTGACTAAAAATACTGAGACTCCGAGGTAGAATTGCTTAGACCTTCCACCAAGTTCCTCTCCCAATGTCAAGCATTTGCTCAGATGTCAGCGACAGGCACTTTTGGCTATACCTGAGGGACCTGTGGATTGTTTGCTAGCCATTAGCAGGATGCCTCACATTTCCACAACTTCCAAGAAATGGGTCAGCACTGGTGTACTGAAAGGCTGGAGAGCACCGCCAGCTTTTTCAGCAGTTCCCAAAAGGACAGAAAGCATACTGGCACTGCCTCGTCCTCTGCTGCACCACAGACTGTGTGTAATGTGTTTACACCAGTGTATGTGTGTGTGGAAAACATTTTTGGACCTGATTTTGTAAATCATTTCTTTTAGCAAATGTTAAATTGGACTTTTTGTAATCTAGTAAATAATAAAAAATAAGTAATAATCAGATTTGAAATGACAGGTAAATGTAATCAAAATTGGGTAAATCATTCTTATAAATCATATTAAATCATATTAAATCATATAAGACCCTGTTTACACCAGGTCCATCTATCTATCTATCTATCTATCTATCTATAGTATATCTTAGTAGTAGTAGTAGTAGTAGTAGTATTTTATTTTATTTTATTTTATTTTTATTTTTATGTGGTATATTGTCCATTATACATAAAAACAGCAGGCATTTGAACATTGGAACTGGACCTTGGAGCGATGGGAAAAGGTCATTTGGTCAAATGAGTTTCAGGTGGATGGATGGCTGGGTGCATGTGCACCATTCACCCAGAGAAGTGATTGCACCAGGATGCACTGTGACAAGCCTGTGGAGGGAAGGTGATTCTTTGAGCAGCGTTCTGCAGGCATCCAGGTGGACATCCATTTGACATGTGCAACCGTTCTAAACATCTAAAAAGGGTGTTGCCTTAGCCACCACATTCTCCAGATCCTCATCTGATTGTGCATCTGTGGGATGTGCTGGAAGAACATGTCTGATCCGGGATGGCTCTATGTCCCAACATAGTGGTGGAAGAACAAACCCTGTCTATGACGGCTCCTCTTCCTAACATAGGGAAGGAGCTGGCATGTCTTGGTGCCTGATAATTCCAAACACCTTCAGAGTACTTGTAGAGTCCATGCCTTGACAAGCTGGAGTTGTTTTGGCTGCACATGGAGGAACAACAGCATATAAGGCAGGCAATCATAATGTTTTGGCTTAATCTGTTGATATGTTATATGTATTAGACATAGAGTATGTGTTAATAATGCATGCAGGGTATATCACACTACATCTGGCCCACATATTCTCTGTATGTGCATCATTCAAATAAAGACTGCAGTAGACAAAAAATAGCTGGCTTCAGATGCATGATAATGAAGCTATAGATTATGCCTTACGACCAACATGTACACAAGGCAAATTCTTCAGCAGAGTGAGAGGCTGTTTCCCCTTTGTTTTCTACACAATACAGTCATTCATCCAGCAGTACTACAGTTACACAAGACTCCCCTTTAGTCCTCCCCCTCCTCCACTCCATACATTTTAACCTTTAAGTGTCCTTGGTCCACATCCTCTCTCATTGCTTGTCAGAAGTTGGTAATGTAATAGTGCTTCATGATCACATACACCATATCAACATTTCAGATATTAACCTTGGATCTGCTGTGTGACCTTAGTCTTTAACTGTATGACCATTGTATGACCATTCTTTTTCTTTTCTGTGTTGAAAGAAGCAGCCGGTACTCTATAGGCAGTGGTGTTGACCCCGCTTGGACAGACTGAGTGGACAGAATAGCAGATTATATAGTGCAAGAATAAGAAATATAAAAAGGTCTTTTGTTGCCAATAAAAGTTTAATAAAATTACTGTAACTGGCCCTTTATGCTGCTCAAAAGCCTCATTCTTGGAATTGTGAAGTCAATTGATTTGCGAAGCCGAATTAAACCTGAGGTATTTATTCTCTTTTCACTGTGGGGGAACAGACATAGATAAAACAAGACTAAATACCAACTAAGAATAAAATGAAAGAATAAATGAGAAAATTAATGAATAAACAAAGAAAACTGAATAAATAAATACATCATAAATAACGAAATAGATTGATGAATCAAGAACGAGCGACACCGTCAAAAATCTGTTCTAGGACTAACAACACTGCAAGTGTAGAAGTCTATAGAAAAGAATGTAATGTTTATATCAAAATTTATAAAAATTATACAAATATCAGTCCAAATTAAAATACGTTTTATACATCAATATTTTAGCTTTTGATATCAATCATTAAAATCTTGATACTAAAACTGAATTGGCATTTTCACATGTGTAAATTGAATTCCTAACTAAAAGCTTTACGGCTTTGCCATAGCGATGGACTAGCTCCCTGTCCTGGAGGTAGTCCTGCCTTGTGTGCAATGATTCCGAATAGGCTGTGGACCCACCACAACCCTGACCAAGAGGAGGCAGAGTAGAAGATGGATGGATATCTAATGTAGTAAATCACTATTTAAAATGTATAGAAAGTGAGAGTGTCTGGTGTGACTGGATCTCTAGGGAGTGCATGCTTCACTTACTCTTGCCAGTAAAAAAAATTAGACCTGGCAGTTTGGCAAGGCTTGCATTTTGACAGACTTGTGAGGTTTGGAACACTGATTATACTGGGAGTGCATCTGTTCCTTCAGCTGCTTCAGATGCTTAGTACCTTCTATTAAACAGCATGGTGTTAGGTGTTGCCAAAGATCAATACAATTATTTTATTTATTATTATTATTTTTTTTTTTATTTGATTATTCCCATCACAACTCATATGATGTATGAGTATGAGTTCTTGGTCAGAATATATACAGTTCAGCTGGTATGGTCCACTCTACACTGGGAACGTTTTAGTCACATGCTCACCATCAGTGACTTAAGCGATTCTTAGTCACTTGCTGAAAATCAGCCCATTTTTGCAGCCCAAACCTGTAATTATCCCATGGCATTTGCAGAATGTACTATACGCATTCCACTGAGCTTGAGTGTTTTCTCCAGCTTTCAGGCCCATTCGTCTTCATTTGTGTTCCTCATCCAACTTGTTGCTTGTTGTCGGGGAAGTCTGATCTGAAATGTTAGCCAAACTATGGCTCCACTCACAACTTTATCGCCCAGCAGGATCTTGTCTTTTTCAATCCGAGCTACTAAAACGAACATTAGATGTTTGACACCTCTTAATCCTTCTCAGGCCTCATTATCTCACAGAAAAGAGAGAGCACTCTTTGAGAACGGCAGTAAATTGGTACAGACCCTCGAAGTCGACCCACTCAATGGTGAAAACCCGATAGGGATGCGGGTCACTGATAGGGAAAGAGAAAGGGAACTGGAAAGAGGACACCTAGCTCGACATTTAGCATACAGAGAGAGGTTTGACTATTTGAGATTCGAAACATGTGCTGACTGAATTACTATCTCTCCACCTCCGTTTAGCGCCCAATTACAATGTAACCTTTCTCTTGGGATGCTGGAAAGACCTGCTGCGTAAAAAAAGAATGACTAAAACGAAGGGAACCTCAATGCTGACAGCGTCACAAGCTTGGGGACATTTATAAGCTGATGGAGCTCAGAGTTTGAGATGTTTGCATTGAGAGTCTGAAGTTCTCCAGCATAAGTAGACTGTTTCAGGCATCACGTTAACCTTTAACAAGAAGAACACAAGATCGTGAAACAATCATGAAGCTACGGTCCACACCTGGTCTGATCCTGAAGGACGTGGGGTGCCTTACCTTCTTGCACGATGTTTTTCGTGAGTTTGTGGGCACCACCCTTTTCCTATTCACCAGCCTTTCATCTGTAGTTCTGTGGCCACATTTACGTCCTCAGTCCTGGGATACCGTGACTGCAGACCCTCTGGTGACAATGGAACCCCTACACGAGTGCAACCCGGACCCTCTTCATGTATCTCTGGCTTTCGGAGCCTCCATTGCTCTAACTAGCGTGTGCCTGGGAGGTGTGCATCTGAACCCGGCCGTGACTTTGGCCCTGGTGGCGGGTCTCAGGGTAAGCCCATGGCAAGCTGTCCTGTATGTTGGGGCACAGCTACTGGGGGCCCTTACTGCATGTGGTCTGCTGCTATGCATAGCTCCTGTCCCACTCAGGGATAAGTTGGGGATCAATGAGGTAAGAAGCAGCTTATTTTACAATGTTAATTACATAGAATTCTATGTATGTATGTGTGTATGTATATACGTATAACACACACTGTTTTATACATAGTGCTGTATGATTGACAGCTGGTGTTATGAGATATGACAGCCTATAACGGCAGTGTTGGAAAGGTCTGCACCAGCCACGTTTAGTTTGAGCATTCTTCTTTCAGGAACAAACGTGTTCTGGTTGCAACCTATTGATCAGTGCATTGAGAGAAGAGGATGAGGTCAGGTTCAGGAGAGGAAAATAACAGGCCTGCCAAAAAGAAATGGGGAGCCGGTGAAAGGGTAGAAAGTGGTAAAGGTTAAAATAGGTGATGGAGAAAGACAGGTGAGGAAAGGGAAAAATTGGGCTGTCAAATTACTGAAGAGAGTAAAGGTTTGTGACCTGAGAATGTGGGAGATGAAGGCAGACTCCGCAACAGCTGGAAAAGGGTGGAAAAATGAGCATGTTCCTGAGTGAATAACACTGGGCTACTGACAGGGAGCGAAAGGAGTAGCAGTTCTTTGCCAAATGAGTGAGAGGAATGTCCTGTAAAAGCGAGCTGAAGAGACTGAAGAGACTATTAAGTGTCGGCTGATGAAAGATAAAGCAGCACTTACTTTCTTCTCTCTGCGGCCCAATCTCAGCTGGCCTCTGGAGTGCACCTCTACCAGGCGTTCTCAGTGGAGGCGGCTGTGACGTTCCAGCTCGTGCTCTGTGTCCTGGCCGTCACTCATCCCAAATCACCCTTCCTCTCACTGGCCCCGGCCGCGCTGGGCCTGTCCGTCACTCTGGGACATCTCATTGCGGTAAGGTGGTGTAATGTGGTAGAAATAGCTGTCTGACAGTGATGTATATCTTTTTGGCAGCTTTTTTTTAGAGTACACAATTTTGCAGTACACTGTAAACAATGATTTATCCATTCAGCTAGAAAAAGTACTTCATTTGATGACAAGCAATTTTTTAGTTTTATTAAAACTAATATGTGTTTCCATATGTGGGGCCAAAGTGGAACCTAAGGACATTTTCCGGTTCTCAGTTGGGCTACCCATATAGGCCCCACATGGAAAAGGTAGCTTGGTATCCACATGTGTGTCTGTTTACGCTGTTAAAAGGACAAGATTCTTTAGGCACTTTTAAGGTTCTTCTATTTGTGTGGTGGTGCTTTAAGGTTTATTGAAGGTTTCATAAAGCACCTTGAGAGATTCCTCTGCAGTTTTGAAATGAGGGACCTGCAGAGGTACATACCTGCAGGTGAACAAATAGCATTCTACAACTCAAATAATCATTTCAGTGGTTAAATTGTTCTTTGTTTGATTAAGTGGGTTTACTTTATGATGGAAAAACTGTTGAATATGCGCTTCTCAAACCATTCCTCCCACCACTCCCAGACTGTTCACATTTTTTGCCCTATGGCTGTGTGTTGTGAGCTGGATGGACACTAAATCTGGAATGCTTGGGTGTTCTTGTAGATCAGTTTGTTTTTGAAACTATTTTTGTATCACCTAGAACCATACACCCAACCGTTCAGTGAGTCGTTCAGTCAATGTTTATTTTGAAATAGTTGAAAGAACTTTGTGGAAAAATCATGAACTGAATTTCACATATGAACCACAATCAACTCTATTATTCCAGTGACTGTTTAGATTTTCTTCATTTACCTTTCATCAGAAGACAGGTGGTGCGGAAAATGATATTATGTCGTTTTCTTCTTTTCATGGTCTCTGTGTTCTTTCTGTTTGTGGGCAGATTGGCTTCACAGGATGTGGAATGAACCCAGCCAGGTCATTTGGCCCAGCTGTGTTGACTCTGAACCTTGAAAACCACTGGGTGAGTAACTGTCCATCAGGATCCAAGGGTCACTTGATGGCACAGCATTAGAGCTGCCAACCTTTACAGTTTTAGTGGAGTGAGACTCAGGTTGGTCCAGCCCCAAATCGTCGTCTAACAAGCAGTTGGTGGCTGGCTTAGCAAGAGGAGGGGACTCAGGGGGCTCTCCTGAACGCCATCAGAACTCCACCACTGCTGTTCCCGTTTGTTTATTTGGTGAAACCCGGAGCAGCAGCCGTAGGAAACTGTATCAGTAATTAGATTCATCCAGAGGTTGTTTTGGAAGGTGGAATGAGGGACTGTTGAAAATATGTGAGGGATAACTGATAAGTGTGGTGTGAGATTGAGATTGTGGAGCTAATTGTGTGATCCTCATGGCCAGTGCCTGAAAGTTGACAGCCCTGCGCAACATACTATAAGAAAACACTGGGCCTTAATCATCAACTGTGTCTAGAGGACAGTGTTTTTATTATATTGTTTTCTATAAAGTCCATTTGTTTTATATAGAGCAGAGGTGAGAACAATTCTGCACTTTAAAAACACATCATGAACCTGACGGTTTTAAAATGTATGAAATTTAGGAGGATATTGGTGATTTAGTCCCACAGTCTCCTACAGTGCTCAGCCATTTATAGGAGTGTACAATGCATTGGTGTTGGTGCACTGTAAAGCTGAAGGTGTTGATTTAACAGCATATTGTTGTACATGTATTATAAGAATATTCAGTTGAAATGTGCGTTCATTTTCTCAGGATATCTGCAAGAAATACATCATCATCAATAATTAAAAATGCAGTCATCATAATGTATAGACTTCTAGCCCATTATTCCAGCTGCTATGAGTTGTAATTAGAGCTGGGCAATGTGACGATATTTTATCGCATCAAGATCAATTTTGTTATTGTGATAACAATACACTTTTCTAAGCATTTGGATGATACTGTTAGTGCTTAATAAACACTGATTAGCTGCAGGTTTCATTACAAACAGTGTAATTAGACTGGTTTCATTAGATAAAGTTCAGCAGATGTTGAGTGTAAATCTCTGAATAGTAGTTTATAAGCTACTGATGTTTTTAGTCTGTGATTACATTGTGATAAATTGTATTGTGATAAATATTGTGTATCACGAAAAAAAGTCTTTAAATATCATGATATGGTATTTTTACCATATCCACCCAGACCTAGTTCTAATTAAGGTGTTTGTGTCTTGGGGAAGGTGTTCTGGGCAGGACCGTGTGTGGGAGCGATTCTGGCCTGGCTGCTGCATGACCTGCTCCTCTACCCCCGCTGGGCTGGCCTGAGTGACTGGCTCATGGAATTTCGGCAGGTTTTCCTCACTGCTCCCCCCAAACAGCCCACAAGTCCTCAGAGCAACACAGAAATCTAGATGGAGTTTAGCTTAAATAAACAATAAAGCGATACACAACATTTTCCTGTTTTAAATATCTACATTATTTCCACATGAATAAAAAGTAAAATGCTTATGCTTATGTGGAAATAATGTAAACAACAAATCAAGGAAAAATAATATATTACTTTTATTAACATACACACTAAGCCATCCTTCAGGGTTTGTGGTGGGACAGTGCAACCGGCGCCAATGGCAACTTAGCTAACAAAGTACTTCAGTCTAGAGGACTGTGTTATAGGTGTTTTTCTGGAGTCTAGACAGTCAAGAGGTGATTTTCTATTGTTTTCCATGGGCTACATTTTGAATTTACTGTATGTATGTTTGTTTTGTGTTTTCATGACTAATATATAGGGCCGGACCAAGTGTTTATGCAGATTTTCATTTGGGACCAACCTGTATACCCAATACCACCACCTAAGCACCAGATCCTTCATCATTCATGGGGGAAAAGATATTGCGCAATATCTATTATTATCATATCTTTGTGCTCTTGGGTTTGTGCTCTTTGGGCTCCCTGGTGGTGTTGGGGCCCTAAGCGGCCGTGTAATTCGAGTATGCCTTGGGCCGGCCCTGCTCATACATGTTAATGCTCTGATTGGCCTTGCATTGTGCCTCATTCGAAAAGCAGTCTGGCTTTTTATAACACTCCTTATTCACTCTACTTCAGCATGAATGGGCAGGGCAACTGTAAAAAAAACTGTAAAACTGTCTGAAAAGGCAGATCTACAGTACCTATAAGAAGTCCCCCCCCCCCGGATGCTTAATGCACTAAATAATGCACTAAAAACTGTAATATGATTTTCACCCCTTTAAAGTGGCTGAACTAATTCAACAGATGTCCAGACATTTGGTGCTAGTTATTTTACAATTAGTGAAACGTAGATCATCTGTGAGCAGTGAAAATATGTCTCAAGTGATTGTAGTATAAAGACACCTGTCTAGAAGGCCCAGTAACTGGTTAATCAGTATTCCTGACTACATAAATACACCATGAAGACAAAAGAACACTCTACAAGACCTTGAGGGAAGGCCTCTGAGATTGTTATTAAACACTATACGTCAGGGGATGAATATCAAAAGGAAGAAATGGAAGGAATACGGCATATCTGCCTAGAGCAGACCTCACAAACTGAGAAAATCCTCACCTACTGAGACACAGTGCAAAACACTTTTTTATTGACCCTTCCTGCTTCCATTTATAAAAGTAATAAAAGAGGAAAACATGTATGGGGTGAATAATTTGTATAGGCACTGTATGTTAATGTATTGTATTTTTGCCATCACAAAAATAATTCATTTGAAACAGGTTGTTTTTTCCAACTTATGAGTGAATGTTTTAAAACAATGCTTACTATTATATATTACACTATTACACTATATTAACTATACTATATACTACACTATATTAAAAAGCAAGCAAGTGATTTAATTTATTAATTATACTTTAAAGTTGCTGACATGCTGTATACATAGCAAATATTAGCAAAGCAAAAATTAGTCACCTTGTGTGTTTAAGGTGGTTGTAACTCCAGGCTTCGGCAAATGGCATTGCACAAGAATGATGGGGCTATAAATACCTGCTGGGTGTGTGGCAGGATTCATATATTGAGCAGAGGTGGTACAGTGCAGTGAGTGTCTCATTTAATGTTTGGAAAATGGATCGCTAAGCAGATATGAATGATTAGCAAAAAGGAGTAATTGCATTTGGGCGTGCCATAGTGTGAAGAAAGCAGCTGAATTTGCAGATGTATAAAAGCGTATGGTCATACAACTCTACCAGCAGTGGCAAAAGTCCCAGTGTACTGGAAATTCTCATCTGAATTGTGGCCAAAAGACTAAACTAACAGATAGGGACTGCCGGCATCTTTAAAGACTGATTTAGGTCATCATGACACACACCCCACATGTATTTATCACATCTGCCTGATGTTACTACCACCTTAAATAGTCAAGGGGACTAACTAGCTTATATACACAATGAACGACCCGAAATGTACCACACTTTTTAAAGCAAAGCTGCTTTACCTCATATTTCATCGCATAGTGATTCTCTTCGCCTATTTCTATTCATCATTCCGCAGTTGTTTTTTTTAATGAACCAGAGCTTAAGCTCTCAAACAGTGTCAGGAAAATCCACAAGTGCACCTGCTCAGATTTGGAGATTGCGGTAAGTTAATGTGATTTACTGATGAAAACATCTATGGCTCTGGGTTATAGTTTTACACCCTTGTGTTTCCGACTGTGTGTTGTTCTAGGCCGACTGTGTCAGGGTTTTGTGACGTGAGGAATTTAGGCTTTCCTCTCTGTAGTTTTCACATATGGACATTATTGCGTATACATTTCTTCACACTGACCTCAATCAATCAAGGATGATTTCAGGTCAAGTACGGGTTCGGTACACCGCACACATCACTGCACACATCTGTACTGCATTTACAGCTTCCCCTTATATCAATATTTCATGATGACTGGACCCAAAGAAATGCTCTAAAATGTGCTCAGCATATTTTAATGCTATTGTACTTTTTACTTACTGAGTTAAAGTGAGTGTGTCAGCATGGGCAGGGCAGTGGGCCTCCAGGACGATGGGTCTTCAAAAAATGTAGTGGGTTAAATTTTATTCATTTATTTATTTATATATATATATTTTTTAAAGTATAAAGTATAAAAAGGTATGTGTATATGAGCTTAGTTTGGTCTTTAAACACATTTAATGCACATTTGATATTCGAATCAATTATATTAAATGCAAATCATCATATTTAACGTAAAATATTAAACATATATTTTGCTCTCTGACTCTGATATTTTTCTGTGTCTAATATATGCACATTTTGTACTGTATCACAGCACAGTGTCATTACCTAATAATAAAGCTAACACCCAAAAGTTTTAAAGAAGGCTCTGTCTCCGTTTATCTTGAGGAAGCATGTTTCGGGCTGTCACTCATCACAAAATGAGTCGACCGCTGAAAACAGTCTGTTTTCCTGTATGAATTTTACACAGCAATCATTAGTCTCATCAGCAGGAAGCTGCTTAACAACACCAAGCTGCAGATATCATAATGGACAGACAACTGTAACACCCTGAACACACACACACACACACATCCAGTGATGAGCAGAAAGAGCCTCTAATAGCGCTGCTGGAGAAGATGGAGGGTGCAAAACATGGCCTGGTTGTCTTCACTCTGTGTTTCACTGTGAGTATCTTCCCACATCAGAGCAGCAGCTTTAACCTGGATCTGATGAACTACACTGAACACACTGGCCCAGAAGGAAGTTACTTCGGCTTCTCTGTGGACTTCTTTCAAGCAAACAATAAAACGTAAGTAGCTTTAGAGTCTATAGCAAGTTATTAATGACATATTAGTAAATACTGTTCACAGCATTGCAGCAAAACTCTTAAGCCATGCAACCAAGATTTAATTATGCCCTTCTCCAGAGCAACAGTTAGCAAAGTAGATGGACATGGCATTATGAGTCTTGTCCAAGGACACTTAATTTACAGTATGTTGGTGAACTTGCCACATACAGATACATGGGATGTACCAACCCAGCTAACATGTCCAAGTGGGGCCTGTATGGGTAGCTCAACTGGGAACCAGAACATTTTTTCCTCAGGTTCCAGGTTAGCTCCACATATGGATGCCCACCAGGGTCAGTGATGGGACAGGAGGGGTTAAACATGGGCCCCATCTGGGTTGTACACTGCACATAAGGTCTAGATGGGATCCATGTGAGATTAAGGCGGGCTGTAATGGCAGAGCTCATTTTGGAAGTCCAACTTGGTCCCAGTAAAAATGCATGTTCAAACCCACTCAGAGCCCATGCCTATCTGGAACCCACCTAGTCCAGTGACGTTTTGCCCATTTGAGCCCCACATGATCATGTTGGCTGGAAAACAATTATTCTTATTATTTATATTAGCCTATATAATTCAAACACATACACCTAAAGAAATTTCTTTCAAAATTTATATGTAAAATATAATAAATAGAAATACAGCTTTTCTTGTGAGGATGTTAGAACCCCCCACATTTATTGCTACTTCAGATGCCCAAAATTAGAATAAGATGCAGATTAGAGATAAAATAATTCAAGTGAATCAACTACCAACATGACCAGTTCTGTCGTAGGATGTTCAGCCCAAAAAGTCTCTAACCATCCTAAAATGACATCCTAGAACCTTGCCACAATTGATGTCAAAGTATAGCATCTACCATCAGATAGAGAGCACACACATTTGATTTTCATCACAGGTGTGCAAGAAGGAAGCCCTTACTGTCAAAAAAACATCACATCACATTCATCTGTCCAAAGCACATTGTTGCAGAAGTCCTGGTTTTTGTCTAGATGTTCTCAGGCAAACTTTAGACTCGCCCTGTTTTTTCTCCCCTGTATGTACACTTTTATTTTTTATTTTTAAACAGTTAGAGATCTGGAGTTACTATTATGTGGTTGTATCATGTATTATCTTTGCTTTCAATTTACATTTTGTATTGACTGGTCCAAGTCAGCACTCTTCTTGTTTTTTCCACTCATCTTTTTCATTTTGTCATCATTTGCAAGCTTTTGTAGTTTTTCTCTTTGCAAAAGAAAATATGTACAAGAATATTTTATAAAATGTCAAATGTGGTATTGGTTGGGAGTGTAGAATCTGAGCTTTGAACAGAGCTTCTCGGTTTCTTTCTATGAGCTCTGAGTGAGATATTATTTAACAAAATGTTAAAAGAGGTCTTCAAGGTGTTAAACCCACTGGAGTACTAGGAGGTTTACACTGGAACTCATTGGTATTATAAGAACAAAAGGAATGGTCAGCCTGAAACATATCTAATAGCAAAAGTAGTTTGTTTTGTTTTTTCCTTCAGTGCAGACAATCATGACAATGGAGCAACTTTCAACTTTTTTTTGGACATATATAAAGAACAGTGTGTGTATGTATGAGTGCTGAGGGCAAATAGGGAGGTTTTGAAATGCATTAAAAAGAGTTTTTATTGTATAACTTGTCTCTCATATATTTTATCATATTTTTTGACACTCTTGTGAAACCTTTGTCAAGTTGTGAAAGAGTGGTTGTCAGGAGTTTCAGCATTGTGCAACACGCTGTCATTTCTGCTCTACAGTGTGAGTGTTGTAGTGGGTGCGCCCAGAGATAACGTAGGAACTTCCCAGAGTGGCTCTGTCTACCTCTGTCCTTGGACAACAACACAAGGGCCTTGTGAAAAGCTGACCTTTGACCAAACAGGTCAGTCTGGGGAAAAGCATGTGATCTATCTTTTTAAAATGACCTAATTACATGACATTGTGTTAAAAATAAAGTAAAGAGGTTTATGATGAACTGTTTTGCTTGAATGAATGTATTTCACACGCATTATAGTATAGTACTCTCAAACACTGAGTAGCAAGTATATCCTCTAAAATACTGGAAGACAAAATAACTCAAATCTCTATATTATTAAGTACATGTTTAGATTAGTTTTCTGAATCAATGTTGAGCTTAGATCTGGCCTGAGGAAGGTCAAATATGTCTGATGCAGGACTGACTTAATCAGCACCTGAAAACCCAATCTCCAATGTCCCACAAAAACCTTGTATCTTGCTGTTTTGGAAAATTAGAAATTGGCAGTTGTCCTTTACATTTTTTTATAATGAACGGGCTTATTTATTACTTTATTACTAAAATCTTTTTACATTGACTTTTATTAAAGGTTAAAAAGGTTTTCCTTTTCTTGTAAAGTGACCATTTTGGAGATACAATGTTTTTGTACCATATATTGGATTGATGTATTTGTACCTTTTCTGTCCATAGGTGATGAAAACTTTACATTGACACAAGACATTCTCCTCATGAGCCATAAATCTAACCAGTGGCTGGGGGCCACAGTGAGAGCCCACAAGAATTTCATCTTGGTGAGTGGCTTTCACCCAGCAGAAGCTATGTGTTTGAAAGGTACCGTGTGATTAGAAGTAAAATGTGATGTAGTATGCAAATGAGAGGTACACTACAGGCCTAAAGAATGGATATAAGTGATATTTCTTTTAATCAAATAAGAACATTTTACAAAATCTAATTAAACACCAAAAACCAAAGATTATTTTCTAAAATATTCAGTTTACCCAAACTCTAATTCTAAGTCCCAGGAAGCCACTGTCCTGCATAGTTTCAATTATGATCTTCCCCAACACGCCTGATTCAGCTCATTAAGGGTTTGATAATTAGCTGATGAGCTGAAGTAGGTATGTCGGGCCAAGGAAAAGTTGAAACTCAGCCGGACAGTAGGTCCCCAGGAGTTAAAAGAAACAGCTCTGATGTAATTCTTTGCTGACAACAGTTCCTTGTACTCAGCAGTTTTTAATTATTGACATATTGACATATTGAAATTCAGCATTTCAAGACCCCAGATGAAAACAGATAGCGCTAGTCAGTGAGTTGTAATTAATCGCTGCAGATATTTATTCAAACCCTTAATTTCTGTTTTAATAAACATAGTAATCCAGTCCAGAAATATATCAATTCAGTTTTAATGCTAATTAATAAAAAAGCTAGTATTGCCTCCAGATGTTTGGCCTGTATTATACTGTATATTGATCTATACTGAGAGGTGAAGCTGAATGGTCAGCAAACTTAGGCGTATGTATCTTTATACATGGATAACTGAGTGGAAACTGACTATTGTGTTAATTATCCATTACTCTGTCAAATTGCCATTCTGTCAGTTGCAGAGTAATTAATAACAAATTTAGATGTAGTAAGGTTTTTTTGAATGGTTTTATCCCGTTCAGTTTTAACTGGCTGCCTGCAACTTAATGAAAAAATAAGTTCATTAACAACAGTGTCTATACTAGACATGTGCTGTATATGGTGTTGACTCTGTTGTTTTCCTTAACCAGGCCTGTGCCCCTTTGTTCCACTGGAATGTGATTAAGGGCAAGGACGAGGCCATGAACACACCAGTGGGGAACTGCCAACTTTTGGATACACTGACTGGAAATATATCGAACTACGCCCCCTGTAGAGGAACTGCAGTGGAGAAAAGCTACACCAGAGCCAAGAACTGTAAGGCATGACTGCTGTCTGTGGGACAGGATGTGTTGATTTATTGAAAAGTTACTTCTTTTAATGAATAACAGATGTCAGACACAGTGTGTTGATGGTACTGTTCCATGAAGATGACTCAGTATTGCACAGTTTCTAGTGTGTGTCGCTGGTTACTATGGGGAAAATACAAACTACTAACAGGCCTTCATTTAGTAGTATTGGGTAGTGGTTCCCAACCCTACCATTAGTGGTCTCAACACACCTAATCCAACAAATGAGATCATCAACAAGACGTTTCTGTATCAAAGCAGGTGTGGTGGAGTTGAAGAACACTAGGTACTCCAGGACCAGCGTTGGGAACATTTGGTTTGGAGTAGCATAGTATATCATGTTGGTGGATCTTTCACTGTACATTTGTAAGAGCCATGATTGTAAAAGTGGAATCCCTGAGGTATAGCCAGGGGTCTGCAGGCCCCTATACAGTGACGTCTGCATCAGTTTTGGATTTATTTGAAAAAGAGTCATGAGTCTCGATACAAAGCGTTCTGATTAGAAACACTATTAAAGGCCATTAGATTGAAAAAAAAAAAACATTAGATAATAGCTCTTTCTCCCCATCCAATAAATATGATGGTACATGAGTAAAAGTATTGGGACACCAGCTCATTTGTTTCTTCTGAATTCAATGAAGTTCGAGTTACTGTCTCTACTGTCCAGGGACAACTTTCTACTAGATGCAGAACATTTATTGCATTTAGTGACAGTGCAATTTAATGAGGTCAGGATGTTGGATGATCAACATCCCACCTCATGCCCAATTCCATCATTCCAGAGAACAGTTTCACTGCTCCTTTTCAACTGCTCAATGCTGGAGAGCTTTATACTCTTCTTGTCAATGTCTAGGTCAATGTTTATCTGCTTCAGAGAGTCCTTTTCTATTAGCAGGAGCTGTGTGTATTCAAGCTTTGTTTGTGTTTGTGTATTTGAACATCTGTGTCAGCAGAGGGAACAACCTAAAGTAGCTGAATGCATTTATTTGAAGGGGCATCCACAAACATTTGGACATGTAGTGTATTTATCTCATTTTGAATGTTTAGACAGTTCGATTGTATCAATTTGTGAGGACCCTTGCAGCCTCTGTGAACCCCTGTGCTAGTGTAAAGTATGTGTTTCTCTTTTAGATCAAGACAGACGATACTGTGAAGCAGGTTTCAGCTCAGATATCACTAAGGTATAAAACCCACAGCTCACTCCTGAAGAAGTAATCCACTGAGATCATGTGTGATTCCTTTATTGAAGTATCTCAAATCACTTAGAAGCACTGCTCCTGTCAGACAGCTTTGTGAAAGTTACTTTATAAGAGTAGAAGTGTGTTCAAATCATTGCTTTTTCTTCTTCTGCTTTTTGCTGTAGGACGGTATAGTGGTACTTGGCGCTCCTGGAGGCTATTTCTTCCAGGGTATGTTACATCACATACAAGTTAGCACTTACATCACATCAATGCTCTCTGTAAACAAAGGAAATGATAAAACCTTTTCCAGTGACTGGATCACCCTCCAGGTGTCAAGAGCTGCTTTTAGCTGCAGTGGACCAGCGGGCTGGAATTTATCACAGGAATCTCGAAAAACTTCACTCGCTGGTGTCACATGACCATTTTAAACACATCCATCCAGCCTGCAACTGTTTTTAGTTGACTATTAAAATCTATTATTTATTTATTTTAGTTTAGTTTAATCTGATTCCCTATGATTTATTTGTATTAGGAAATGTATTCTTATATCTATTAATTATATTTCTGTTTGTTTTCTTTTTTATAATTTTTATTTATCTATTTTTTTTACCTATGTTATTGGTAGCCCTGGTTTATTAGATTTGTTTTATAGATTCCTAGTTTTTGTCACATTTAAAGGACAAACCAGATGCTCGTGGATGAACGAAAAGAATACTATTACCCCTTAATGCAGAAATGCTTATTACACAGTAGGGTAAATTACTCAGCAACTACAGGGACTCCGGAACAAACTGGGGGGGCTGTTCATTGGTACTTGAAATTTGTAAGAACACCTTTGGCCTGCTGGCGGGCCATAGGCTGTTTAAGGGGTTAATATAAGGAGTTAACGAAGGGCTAACAGTGTAGATGGTAGGCCAAAGCAAAAGTACCAACGCTGACAATACAGGCATGGGCTAGGTACTGAGTCAGTAACCACTACGGAAATTGTAGTTGAGCTGTTTGATGGATGCGGAGGAATTTTATTATTAAATTAAATCTTATTTGCATTTTTTGCTTTTTTTTACTTAACATTTTGAATCCCTTCCGTATAATGCTTGACTACATTGTAAATGAGGGTCACCCTCAATGTATTCTGAGTTTAAATGAAGGTTGATTGATGTTAAAAGAAGTTGCCATTAGAATCCATACATAATGTTGGTTTGACCTGAGTCACTTATTGATCATCTCCTCTAAAAAGCAAAAATACAAATTTAAAAGGAATAAAAA
Source organism: Salminus brasiliensis (assembly GCF_030463535.1). NCBI lineage: Eukaryota > Metazoa > Chordata > Actinopteri > Characiformes > Bryconidae > Salminus > Salminus brasiliensis. Next base: position 30,141,051 of record NC_132889.1, on the reverse strand, counting down.
TGCATCAGGATTGAAACTTGGCTTGTGCTATACACTTGAGTGTCTGACGTGTGTTAAACCCTAAGGGTGTGTGTTTCAGGTCAGGTCATCACTGCACCTCTCCAAAAAATCATGGACAGTGGTAAGACCTTCAGTCCGGTCCACTATCTGATGGGAGAGGCTAAGTCATCTGAGAGATACTACCAGTATGACATTTATCTGGGTAAGACATTGGACTGAAACTATGTAGTTTGTGTAAAATTTCTTCAATCTCACAGTGAGAACTAATTTGAAGTTATTCTGCTCAAAAACTGAAAGTTTATAAGAATTACTTAAAACCTGATTTGCTTGCTGGTATCTCTCCTCCAGGTTACTCTGTTGCGACAGGTCAGTTCAACGATGACAACAAACCAGGTATGTATTTGCACATTTTCCATTTTCTGATATTATCCATTTCTGACATTATCCATTTCCCAATATCCATTTTCCATTATCCATTTTCCATTTTCCATTATCCATTTTCCATTTTCCATTTTCCATTATCCATTATCCATTTTCCATTTTCCATTTCCAGACATTATCCATTTTCCATTATCCATTATCCATTATCCATTATCCATTATCCATTTTCCATTTTCAGACATTATCCATTTTCCATTATCCATTATCCATTATCCATTTTCCATTTTCAGACATTATCCATTTTCCATTATCCATTATCCATTATCCATTATCCATTATCCATTTTCCATTTTCAGACATTATCCATTTTCCATTTTTCATTTTCCATTTTCAGACATTATCCATTTTCCATTTTCCTTTATTCATTTTCTTTTATGCATTTTCCATTTTCCGTTATCCATTTTCCAGTTTCTAACATTATCCATTTTCTGATATTATCCATTTTCCATTATCCATTATCCATTATCCATTTTCCATTTTCCATTTTCCATTTTCCATTTTCAGACATTTTCCATTTTCCATTTTCCATTATCCATTTTCCATTTTCAGACATTTTCCATTTTCCATTATCCATTTTCAGACATTATCCATTTTCAGACATTATCCATTTTCCATTATCTATTATCCATTTTCTATTTTCAGACATTTTCCATTTTCCATTTTCAGACATTATCCATTTTCCATTATCTATTATTCATTTTCTTTTATGCATTTTCCATTTTCCGTTATCCATTTTCCAGTTTCTAACATTATCCATTTTCTGATATTATCCATTTTCCATGATTAATTATTCATTTTCCATGATCGATTATCCATTTTCCATGATCAATTTCTGACATTTATCCATTTTCTGACATTATCCATTTCCTGTTACACACCATTCATTTTAGAACATGTATTCCATCTTTGGGACATCAGCATAGGCACCAAAACAATATGTTGTCACAACATTGTTACAATGTAACCGAGTTCCCGGACGTATAAATAAGCGAGAGTGACTGACAGGATTGAGTGCTATTGGAGGCTTCTGGACGCCATTTCTATGACATATCTTCATGCTTGGATTTCTGTTCTTGCAGACTACGTAGTTGGTGTGCCAAATGACCTGAACACAGTTGGATCTGTAAGTTTCCTTTTATTTTCGTATTTCCATTTTTCCCAAAACACCACCTAACCTCTGCATTGTGTGATGAAGAATAGGCCATGTCATGAAGAATGGACAAATTGAAATGAACCCAAATTGTTTTAAATAAAATGTAATGACATTAATGCTCATTCATTTTGTTCATCTGTTTGTTCTTTGGCTCTAGGCCTCTGGCTGACTAGACCATGCTATCAAAAACATTGTTAGTTGTTCCAATAGAGAGATCATTTGTCTTTTCTCTGTTTGGTTTGATTTGGGTGGGACTATGTTGGACAATGTTGACGTCAAGTGATCCCTCAAACCAATCAGATACTAACTAAAGTATCATTAGTTTAGTTATATATATATATATATATATATATATATATATATATATATATATACAGACATTATTGCATCATAATATTAATTTTACATTGATTTTTGAAGGTAAACATCCTTACTGGATCTGCAGTTACTCTCAAAATCATGAAGAGTCTGAGAGGCTCTCAGGTGAGCTTATATCTAACTACCCTATCTATTGTCTTGTTAAAATCACAAAAGTCTTGCAATATAGAACTGGGCATCACTTTATTTTGAGTCGTATGCAGATGTTTTAGTGATGAACAGCTTATTTTGTACTTCATCTTAATTCATCACATTCATCTTAAAAGTTTATTAAACATAATCAACTCTAAATAAAATGTTATAGAGTGAATTAAATGAGGGGCATTTAACTGCCACTCTTATCCGAAGTGACTTACATTTGAATCATGTTGCACAGGTCGGAGAATGTAGTATTAAGGGTCTTGCCCAAGGACTCTTATTAGTGTGCTCATCCAGCCAGAGAATCAAACCCTAGTCCACCACAAGAAAAGAAGAAACAGCTGTTACCTGTTACCTGTTACCTGTTACACTACACCAACCGCCATCTACCCCACATGTGAACCTGATGCAAACATTAACTTCCTCTAACCTAAAGCCTAAATATAATACTGAACCCATCCTAACTGTATCCCTGTTGAGAATCGCTGAATTTAAGTTTGAGCATCTACAGATAATTTACAGGAGACCATTTAGCAGATGACTAAGCTTTTCTATTTCTATAATCAAGCATCATCTCCCATTTGTTAAATACAATTCCTGCTATCTTCAGTTAATGAAAGTAATGTGTGTGTGTGTGTTCACTAGGTGGCTTCCTATTTTGGCCATTGTGTTGCTGTGACTGACATCAACAGCGATGGGTAATGCTCTCTAGAGAATATTCTTGTACTTTACCTCTTTTTAGCTTTGCTGAGATAATAAACAGTGAACATGCATTGCTGATGGAAATTCAAGCTTGTAGAAAATACACTGGTGAAATATCTTGGAGGTATCAGGATATATATATATATATATATATATATATATATATATATATATATATATATATATATATATATATAATTCTTAATATTAATAAATAATTAATTAACTTATCTACACCTTACATATTAGCATCCACACTAAACTTGCAGTTTGCTATAGTAATTGTCCCTGCTATGGTTGTCACTTTGTTGGAAATTTCAGATTAAATATTACTACAACTTTCCCCAGGCCAGCTATCTTTATTAAGAAAGAACACTGTTTTTAATAAAACAAAAAGAGGACACTGGGGACAGTGGGGACACAGGGGCATCCAGCTTTGGCCGAGAATTCAAGTTGTTGGATTTTGGTAATGTGTGGGTGAGGAAGGGAGGGAGTTAAATACCTCTAAAACCATGTAGCTTACTAACCAAGACCAGTTACCCAGCCAACATAATGTGGGCCTCACATGGGAGAGTGTGGGCTAGGTGAGTTTCAGGTGGGCTTGGGCTCTAATATGGGCCCCATTGTTAAAGCCTATCATACCCTAGCCTATCTTATCACATGGGTCCCAAATGGGGTGTACAACCCATGTTCAAGCCGTCCTGGTCCCATCACTAATCCTGGTGGGAGAGGTGATATGTAAAGCCAACAGTGAATCCAAGGTCAAAACTTTCTGTATCCCAGTTAGGCTAACCATTCAGGCCCCATATGGACATAGCCTCAATAGCCTGTATGAACAAATACATTTCTTTCATTTCAACTCATCTGACAAGTCCTACAGTCCAATTTACCAAAAAAGCAAAAACCACCTTTAACCACCTTTCACATCTTTTCATTTTATTTTCATGACACAAAATGCTGCTTTTGAGAACTCTGCTCTCTCTCTCCGGGGAGCAGCATGATCAATGGTTGCATGTAGACGCACATTTAGATCAATGTACATTTAGGTACATTTAGATCAATCATGTTGGGCGAGAAGGTGGGTCTTAAAGAGACATGTTTAAAGATGTACAAATCAGTACAATTATCTGGTGACTGCAGAACCAAATGCTGACATGAAATCAATGCTAAATCCCCAGACATTTTACACAATGTGTGTATAATCACCATATTTCATTTCAAGTATTGTTTATTGTTTTGTATGCATACAAGACTGTATGCAGTTTAACCCCCTACACAGCCTATGGTGTTATTACAAACTTCTGTAACCAGAGAATACAGAAGTCTCTGTAGTTACTGAGTAATACACCACAGTGTGTTACACACCTTTCTGCATTAAACTGAATATCTAAATATTTTAATATTTTAATAAACAAAATTAAAGAGATGGCATTTCAAGGTGATTAAATTATGCAGGACTAGGAGAGTTAATCTGACTCTTGATTGGCCTGTCCTTGTATTGGCTCTGCTCTTTAGGAGGGATGATATCCTGGTTGGGGCTCCACTCTTTATGGAACACATGTCCAGTCAAAAGCTGCGAGAGGTGGGCCAGGTGTATGTTTACCTGCAGAAGGAGAGTTACAGCATCTCGTCCATGCCTGATCAAACCCTAACAGGCACCCACACTTACGGCCGCTTCGGCAGCACTATCGCGACTCTGGGAGACATTGACCATGATGGCTTCAATGGTGAGAACCTGCTGACTTTTGATTTGATAATTCCCCAATTTCCTAAGGAGTTCTAGGAGTGTTACTCTCCGTTAAAAGGTCTGCGATTTACACCCTAGTTACTGATATTTGTTCCATGTTAAGCAGTGTCATATTCATCATGGGAAACACCTAAGGAGCTCCTGATATTTGGCATACAACCTTCTACAGCACAGCTGTTCTGAATTCAGTAGCTTTTAATACCGTTCATTTATCATCACACAGGGTCATTTTTCCTCTTTAGAAGGATTATCGTGACTCATTGGATGACTGTGAGGTCTCATTTTTCTCTCTGTCAGGAACCTAGTCCTCCAAATGTAAATGTAATGTTGGCAGCCAAGGAGCTTCAGATGTTCAACGGTTTGTGCCAACTCAAGCAGTCCAGCAACTGTATGCAAGCGTTCCTTTTATCAAACCCTGAAACCTTAAATGGGAATTTAAATGACTATAATTATGATATATTTTGATTTCTGCTTAATTGTATCATTGAGATTCAGGTTAAAAATCAAGAGTCGATTCATGTGAAATGTGGCATTCTAGAGGGAAAAAACAAGCCAGAATGGTTCAAAATAGTAATGATGTCTGAATCACATTTGATGCCCGTAAACAATCATTCGTTAGTCTACGGTGAAATCACATGAATGAGCATGCAACTCACACAAAGCTATTACATGGCCTATGCATCTTTTCTGATGCATCAGACATTGTTTAAAAAGTGAGAGCTTTGCAACGAGGTTCTGGCCTAAAACATTGCAGGACAATCAATGGCAAAATAGTCCAGGAAAGGAACACACTATTATACTATTACTATTACTACAGGATAGTGAATAAAATGGGTGATTTGTGCTGTAGATATCTGAACACTGGTTCCCATGACCGCCACTGTAAAGAAATTAGCATAAAAGAGGTCTGTACATTTCTCGACAATGCACTTAATCTCACATTTTATGTAAATCCACTCTAAATCATCTGTTTAGACTGAATTGTGTAGAAAATATTTGTGGAGATATGCTTTAATCAGAAGAAAAAACTGACTGCTTTACTGACCTATGCTAAAATATCTGAAAGGTTGGTGTACAAAAGTTTCTTTAGTTCTGCACTAGAGCTTTAAGGGGAATATAGATATTAAGCCCAGTAAATGTATAGTGCATTAATTAGCTTAATGTAAATCACATGCCAAATTCATCACACATTTGTTATAGACTCTGTTTATTCCTTCAGTAAACTCAAAAAGATGGATTTCGACATTACCTGACGTAATATTCTCTGTAATATTATCTCTATAATATTAATTAAATATAAAAGTGGGCAAATGTAAGTTTCATAGCTAAAACAGTAGTAACAGCAATACTGTCTGAATTCTGATGTCTGCATTTCATCTATACTTTGGTCTAAACATCACATTTGCACAGTGCTAATCAGTGGGCTTCTGTTATTTGTTAGCAACACTAGCCTCATTGATACAAGAGCAATCTAAAGTAGCCAACTGATGGCTAACTGTTTCTGAACTACACCTTCATTTTCTCAACAAAAGATTTAAACATGAATAACACTATCATTTGTTCACAGACATGGCGGTGGGGGCTCCGGGTTCTGGTGAAGGGGGCTGGGTATTCATTTACATGGGACAAAGTGATGGTTTGAACCCACATTACACGCAGGTCATAGAGACCCCTTTCCAGCCTCCAAAACCAGCAGCAGCCTTTGGTTTCAGCATGCGAGGAGGCACAGACATAGACGGCAACGGATACCCAGGTTTGTAATCAGCGGCCAGCAACAGCAACTTGAGCTCATTTTGGGTTAGAATACACTATATGGCCAAAAGTTTCCTTCTAATAAATGCATTCAACTACTTTAAGTTGCAACCATTGCTGACACCGATATGCAAATGCACACCTGCAGGTTGTCTCGACCGTGTAGAAAAGTATTGGATCCTCTGGAGCAGATAAACATGAACCTATTGGCACAGTGTCTAATGTCAGGAATGGGCTGGAGGGGTATAAAGCCCCCCAGCATTGAGCTGTGAAGCAGTGGAACTGTTCTCTGGAATGATAGTGCTCCATCCAGTACTTTTGGATTAATTGAGGAGTTCAATGCAATCAAATCATCACAGCAATGCTCAAAAATCTGGTGCAAATCCTTCCTTGGACAGTAGAGACAGCAATATGAGGAATATTTTAATGCCCTTGATTTCAGAAGAAACAGTCAATAATAAATGTCCCAATACTTTTGTCCTTATAGTGTAAGAAGAGTGTGACTTTCTGTCATCCAATCCATTTAATTTTCCACATTATTAACAAATGAATCCCAGCAGATACAGGTTCTGAAGAAGTGTTGAGGTGCTTTTCTTCATTTTCCATCACTGCTAAAATGTCAAGCATCATCAGCACCACTGTATCAAAACCTTGTTACTGCAGTCATTCCTGCAGCAGCCCCTGAGCGCACCATACTCCTCTTTTTTTCTTCCATTAAATCCCCCTACCTAAGGACTAGGCTGACTAACAAAAGCCTACGCTCCAATTTAAATTTAATCACAGCTGAATGCAGCCTCCACTAAAAGCTTGCTTCTCTCTGTCTCATGAGAAAGGTTGTGGGTCGTCTGAGCAGCATGACAAAGCCACCAGCAGAAAACAGCATTAGACAGTGGCTCATCCCCAGGCCCGTGTATCTGGGGCCTGTAGCGGACATGACAATGCTTTCTGACCCACAACACCTTGGGCTCTCGAGAGAAATTTTTAGCACTCTTTGTCTAACTCACTCTCAGAGCTTGACCTTTAAGGGGGCTTCCTTCCGACAGAATGATGGCCCTCACTTTTAAGATGCATGTTGTTCTCCTGTCTCCATTATACAAGTTTGTTTACTTATCAGAATGGGCTAGACTTTTACATCTAGCTCCTAAAGCTTTGTACAGGTCTAGCTTTTTTTTTTTATCACTGCTAACGATGACTGGTTTGAATATTGTTTTGGTGCCCATCCAGCTGAAGCTTGTTTCCACCTTATTATCTATGTCATTATTTTCTAGACACAGCTCTGTTTTGTCTGCTTTGAGGACTTGTTTTGACTGGCTGCATCTTTAACCTGTTGGCTGTTTCTTTTTAGATCTAATCGTAGGTGCATGGGGAGCAGACAAAGTGGTAGTATACAGGTAAGGCCTAAATGTCATCCATTCTGAGCTCAAACAGAATTTTTATACACAGTCCACCTCTTTTTTATGTGTATGTGTGTGTGTTTGTTTGTGTGTGTGTGTGTGTGTGTGTGTGTGTGTGATTTACTCAGATCAAAAGCAGTAGTGAAGACCAAAGCCCAGCTATCCTTCTTCCATGATTTTCTAATCCCAGATGAAAAACTCTGTGATATGGGTGGTACTATGGTATCTTGGTAAGGAGCAATTCCCTCATCTATATTTCAATGAAACACATTTGGACATTTGTCCTGCTCTGTCCTGGTAGTAGGATTCCTAAAAAGCATGTTTAGCTTGTTTATGAAATGAAGAAAGCATTGTTGGATTCAGAAGTGGCCCAATGAATTTGGAGTCCACTCCAACACATGTGATAGCTCACTGTGGCTCACTGTGGCTATTAGAGCTTAGCTATCTGGCAATACACATCAAATTTGGTTTAGAACACAAGGGGGGAAAGCTGACTGAATGTGGTTAGTCTTTGGTAAGACCTGGACAGTTTTCCATTGTGCAGTTTGGTTTCCAATCAAAACATTTTACAAAAAATAAGAGTAAAATTATTTTACACTCATAAACTCATAAGACTTATTAATACAAAATAAGTAAAAATTACAATGTGTATTTTTTGAGTTCCCAGAAAACAATTATACCTTCCCTCAGGAGTCAGAGTGCTCTAATGGTCCTTCTTTGAATGTAACCAAAAAAATGGGTGCAGACTAAGCATGGAAATGATTGTAGCCCATGGGTCCAACAACTGGTCATGTCGTCTACTGTAGATGGATCCTAGAAATTATCCTTCATATGGTTCCCATAATCCTAAAGGTTCCCCTTTGAGTGTAACCATGAAAATGAGTGTAGCATAAGCATGCATGCATAAGCATGGAAATGTAGCCCACTGATCCACCTACCAGTGCTGTATGTTACCTCAGGTGGAGCCTGGACATCATTAGCCCTTCCCTGCAGGCATGGGATGCCCTAAACCATGTCATTTTAATGTAACCATGAAAATGGGTGTAGCATAAGCATGGAAACTAGTGTTGCCTATTTCTATAGTTACATTCAGAAGAAAATCTTAGGGCATGGATTGCCCCAAAGGCTCTCTTTTGAGTGTAACCATGAAAATGGGTCAGAATGAGCATGAAAATCGAGTGAAGTGTAGCCCATTGATCCATCTACCAGTGATGCAGTCTTAGATGGACTTTTAAAAGGCTTGGAAAATGTATCATCTGCCTCATCTAACCTTGAATGTGAGGGTCAGGGAACAAGATTTGCAACACTTTCAAGTGAAAATCATACCTACACATGAAATACTTGTGGGACTTGTCTGGTTCCACTTAAGGGCCACCAGCCTATCCATATTGCTATTCTGTATTTCTAAACAGCAGAGAAGAAAAGAAAGATGAAATCTGCAAACTATAGTTTTTCAATATGTGCATATGTAGTCAGTTATGTTTGAAGCTGGAACAGAAAAATATGGACTGACCGATGTTTGTTATTCACCAAACCTCAGCAAATAAGTGACTGGTGAACTAGAATAAGGCCATTTATATTATGGAGGGTTTTAGGTCAGATGATGTAACCCAAAAATAGCCGAATATGATCAGACGTACCCTGCTGATGGACAGTGGTTGGACACATAGCCAGTTTCAAGTCTTATTTCACAAAGCGTCTGCAAGAACCTCACTGCCTACTTATTGGGAGGCTTTCTTTAAGCATAAATCCATGATTTTGCGATATCTCAGTCACTGTGTGACCTGTGGGACTTGTGGCTAATACAACTACCTTCACTACTGTTCATCAGGTGAACTACCATTTAATTACACATTGAAATTAGTATCAAAGCTTGAGATCAGGTAAATTATCCTACTATAGCTAAGAGTTTACAATCCTCAGTTAACATTTCCTTGCAAAGTGGTCATGGCAAAGGTTAAACCACAAGGTTATTGACAAAAAAACTGACTGCTATTTAATATATTTTCTTTATCTTTACAGTTTTACAATTATGATGTGCATCAGTGTGTCCGGCTACAGAATTCCAGAGGAGATTGGTAAGGTCATGTGTGAGACATTTTTATGTTTACATGCTTATTCAGTCCATCATAATTGTACAACAATCATATTATTGGTGGTGATTCCAAACTATGCTCCTAAAGCAGTACATTTCTGCATAAATACATTTACATTACATTTACATTACTTGTCCAGAGTGACTTACAAAAGTGCTTTGCTATTTACTTAAGAATAACCTAGTTTGAATAGGCTAAAATTCAAAGATACCCCCAAGTTAAGACACTACGAAACACAAGTCAGTAAGTCAGTACTCTCTGAAGAGGAGGTTCTTCAGTCTGGGTTCGAAGACAGCGAGCGCCTCTGCCGTTCAGACACCCAGGGGAAGTTTGTTCCACCACTTCGGTGCCAGGACAGAAAAAAGTCTGGACGCTCGTCTTCCTTGGATTTTGAGGGATGGCGGGTCGAGCCGAGCCTTACTTGAAGCTCGAAGGGCTCTTGGTGCGGATCGGCTTTTGACCATTGCCATCAAGTACGGAGGGGCTGGTCCGTTCTTGGCTTTGTAGGCCAGTGTCAGGGTTTTGAGTCTGATGCGGGCAGCAGCTACAGGAAGCCAGTGAAGAGAACACAGCAGTGGAGTGACATGGCTGAATTTAGGAACATTGAAGACGACCCATCCCACTGCATTCTGGATAAGCTGCAGGGGCCTGATGGTGTGCAGAGGAAGACCAGCCAGAAGAGAGTCGCAGTAGTCAAGTCTTGAAATGACGAGAGACTGAACGAGCACCTGGGCGGCCTCTCTAGAGAGGAATGGTTGAATTCTCCAGATGTTGTACAGGAGGAATCTGCATGACCGAGTTACGTTTGCAACATGACCTGACAACGATAACTGAACATCCATGACCACACCAAGACTTCGAGCTTCTGTGGATGGAGTGACCAGTGAGTTCTCGAAGGAGATGGCAAGATCGTTTTTAAGTCCAGCAGTTCCTGGGATGTACAGCAGCTCCATCTTGCTGGGGTTGAGTTTGAGGTGGTTAGCCTCCATCCAAGAAGAATACGCTTCAAATCAAGATGTTGACAAGACGTATTAGATGTGGTTAATCAGAGGCAAAATTAAACTCTGCTGGATTGTTAATGACAAGTCAGATATTGCCTTTAGAGTTGAATGAAATCTAAAGATAAGCATCTTAATGCCCTTCAACAGTTTATTAAGGCAATCACCAAACTGCAGATAAGGCCAAACAGTCATGAGGCAAATAATCTAATAAAACACAGCTATCAATGAGTCAATCAGTGAGTGAACAAACTGAGGGGATTAGGGGAGTATATGTATGCTAAAGAGACTGCAGTGTGGAGGCGATGAAGAACAGGTGTCAGTAATTAGTAAGCTGCTGACGCTGATTGCTGATAGAAGGGCATCTGTGGGGAAGTGACAACACCTACATGCTGCATTATTTAGAAGTGTAATATCTACAGTGCTAGACTCTGTACATAGAGGTCTGTGATGCTTATATAATTCATGCTGTAGATATGAAGAACATATATAGCATATATGAATGGACAAAAGTATTGGGACACCTGCTCATTCATTGTTTCGTCCGAAATTAACGGTATTAAAAATGCTGCTTTTGTTGGAGTAACTAACTTTGCTGCCCAGGGAATGCTTTTTACTAGATTTCAGATTAGAATTGCTGTGAGGATTTGATTGCATTCAGGGACAAGAGCCTTAGTGAGGTCAGGATGTTGAATGATCCCCACCCTTATCCTCAACTCCCAATTCATCTCAAAAGTATTGGATGGAGCACCATCATTTCAGAAAACACAGTTCCACTGCCCACATCTCAATGCTGGGGGGCTTTATTCCCGTCCAGCCCACTCCTGGCATTAGGAATGGTGCCAAGAGGTTCATGTGTATCTGCTCCTAAGAGTCCTAGAGTTCTATTGGCAACACTTCTGTACAGGGACTGGACAAGCTGTGGCAGCAATGGGTTCAACTTGAAGTGTAATTAATACTGAAATTCTACCAATGAAACTGTTCTTTAACCTCATGGTTATGTATTTTTAATAATAGGAGTTTTTTTTTAAAAGTGTTGCAGTATAAGGCCAAGACAACTGTCTAAATACTTCCGTACTCTGATGTTTTGCCAGTATTTAGGCTGTCTGTGAAAAGAACATTAATTTCAATGTAACCCCTCAACATTACTGCTGCCCTCGCACATATTGCTGACAATCACAATAATATTGTGTTGATTACTTACTTGCATTCTTTCCTCCAGTGCTGAACACGGAGATACAGCTGGATAAGCTCAAGCCAAATATGGCCAGACGGACCCTGCTGATGGACAGTGGTCAGCCGTACAGCCAGTTTCAACTATTGTTTAACAGGGATACAGGAACCGTCTGCAAGAATCTCACTGCCTACTTAGTGGTAGGTTTTCTTGAAGCATAATTCCGTGATTTTGTGATTTCTCAGACATTGAGTGAGCTGTAGGCCTTGTCGCTAATACAATACATTAGTATCAAAGCTTGAGATCTGATAAATGATTGTACTATAGCTAAGAGTTTGCAATCCTCGGTTTCCTTGCAAAGTGGACATAGCGAAGCCTAAACCACAAGATTATTGACAAAAAGACAAAGTATATAACATATGTGAGAAATTTGAATGGTTTGCAGCAGTGGTGGTGGGGGTGTAGCTGTTCAAATGAGCTAAGCAGTTAACAAGCTGGCTAACCCGCCTACCATAAACAGCAAAACCACAGACATGAAGGAAATAATACAGCCTCCTGACGCAAAGTGTATAATGTGGTCTATGTATGTTTATTTGTGGCCTGTGGGGAAGAAGCATTAGCCTTTTTTAAAAACCATGAATGAATTATTCTGGCTAAATAGTGTATATACACTAAATGGACAAAAGTATTTGGACACACCTCTAAATCATTGAATTCATTACTTTAATTCAGTCCCTTTGCCAGGGGTGCGTAAAATCAAGCCTATAGCCATATAGTCTGCCTTTACACACATTAGTGAAAGAATGGGTGGTTCTAAAGAGAGCACTGAACTCCATTGTGGTACTGTAATGGGATGCCACCGTTCAAGTCAGCTGGTACAATTTCTTCCATTCTAGATATTCCATCATCAACTGTGACTGGTGTTATTTAAAATTGGGAGTGTTTAGGAAGCACAGCAACTTAGCCACAAAGTGTAAGACTACATAAAGTTACAGAGTTGGGTCGCTGAGTGCTGAGAGGCATAGTGCAGAAATATCTCCAGCGCTCTGCTGACTGCAGAGTTCCCAATCTGCTGTTAGAGCTGCAAAGGGGAACCAACTCTATATGAATGCTAATTCATTTAGAATGGGATGTCATAAAAGCTCCTGTAGACTTAATGTGTAGGTGTCCCAATATTTTCCTCCATATAGCATACTTGTGACTTTAGCAGTACATAGCAGACAGTAAACGCCGCTACAACAGTACAGGATGAGTTTAAATGCCTATAGGTAGCATATAATATAATATATAGAGCCTTAGGTACCTTAAAATGCACATTTCAGGACCCAACTGACAACATTGCGGCATGAAGTGCTCCTCCTTTCCTGTCCCTGCCTCTCCCACACAGCGCTAGTGCTGAGTAATACTGATAAAACAGGATGTAGGCTCTTAGTGATAACAGCATTAGTGTGTTTTGCTGTAGCTAAAGACTTAATTCTCCACCAAAATAGGATATTTGCTTCCTTCTTAGGATAGAAGCTTGTCTAGATGTTAAGTACAAATACAATTGTAACTTGCAAAGAGTGATATGATATGTAAATATGCTTAAGCAGTCATTCAAAACTAACCACTAATATTTTTCTAACTAAAAGCTGGCTTAAGCCTGGTTTACACTGTGCCGATATTGTCAAACATATGCTGTTGCAGACCAAATAAGTTAACTGTAAAAGAATTCACATTATTATATTACATTGAGTGTATTTCAGTCATTCATTCATCAGTATTCAGCCATTTCTGCTAATTCAGTGCCGTTGTGATGAAATACAGTCTGCAATAAAGTACTGGTAGCACCCAGAATTTTGGTCCAAAATCCTGAAAAGTACTGGAACTGCAAATCCTTGTTGGTTGACTCACATCTTTAGACTCATTGACAAGTAGAGTGAAGCTAGTTTATTCAAGGTAGTAGGGGGAGGGCAATATGGCCCAGGTGTTTTATCATTTATGAGCCTTTTTCATCAGAATAGCACCTTCTTTTTTTAAGGCGGAGTTTAAAGATAAGCTAAGCCTGATCCTCATCTCACTCAACTACAGTCTGGCAGACTCCAGCAGGGCTATGCTGCATGGGCAAAGTGGCATAGTGGCCCAGGTGAGGAACACTGGTCTAATGAGACATATTCTGACTTTTTCTTTTCCAGCTTCATAAAACCACTAACGATTCCTTCACTTTCCTTCTTTATAGACACAGATCATTCTCGACTGCGGTGAAGACAACATTTGCATCCCTGACCTGAAGTTGGCTGCTGAGGCGTGAGTATCAAAGCTTCTTTGTAGGAGAAACCCATTAAATCTTACCTGACGCTTTGCCATCAGCAGCCAGAGTCCTAGAGAGCACAATTGGCTGTGCTTTCTCTGGGTGGATAGGTGGTGCTCTGTCCTCTCATCATTCTTAAGCGACATTAGCCAGCACAGACGTCTGTTAGCTGGTGCGGCAGAACTGGGGACCCGGACGGCTTTGCATGTATTGTAAGAGACATACGTCCTTACCCTCCTAGTTTCAAGAGCACTGCTAGTGCTAGGGGGAGTTGTAACGGGCCAATTGGCAGGTCCAAATTGGGAGAAAAGGGGTGGGGGGGATGGGACGCATTCAATAAAAGAACAATTCTGTGCCTGAGCACTGTAGCCGTGTTTAATCTTTTGGCTAACTCAGTACGTATTTGTGATTTTCCTCCTGTGTTCAATCCACAGGGGCCGACAGCCTCTCCTGATTGGGGATGAAAACCCGGCTCTTCTCATCATAAAAGCAGAGAATCAGGGGGAAGGGGCGTATGAGACAGAGCTGCATGTGCGCCTGCCTGCCCAAACCCACTACCAGGCTGTTCTAAGTAACAAGGAGGTGAGGGCCTCATCAGGTTATATTTATGGTCAACCTCTATATGTGCCCAAAGTGTTTACATATCTGTTTAAAAATCTGTACACTGAATATGAGGCGACTGTGGAAGCAAAAACTGACGTAAAGCCAAAGCAAATTTCACAATTTAGAATTCCTTCTGGATGCAGGACGTCTGGTCGCCCAAGCATACAAATACATAGAACAAGCTTATCACTCTGCAAAGTCTATGCTCAAAGCTACCATCAGGAAGGCATGACTGACCAGTGATAACAAGAATGGTGCATCATTGTATACAGTTTCTTCCTACTGCCAGTTTCCCGTATTAATCAAAACTGCTAGACTGAATACTGGAACACTCAGCATATGGTCATTATCATTGTCATTTCTGTTTTTTGCACTGGACACTGTTCCTGTACAATTAGTATTGTGATAGACATGCATCTAATTGCCATGCAGCTTTTATTTGTCTCTGCACAATGTATTCGCCTGACTGTACCCCTATGACTGCCACATTGACCAAAGCAGTGGTGGGAAAACGTTCTTGAGCTGAAGAACTACAAAATCTGAAAGACTTTAAGCTGCTAAAAATGTATCTGTAAGGTGGTGTTACTAAGAACTGACTCTGTGAGGTACCCAAGGCCATAAAGAAATATACATATACCCTCATATTTTGTTGCATTTTCCAGGGCTTTGCTCGTCTACTGTGTGGTCCAAGAAAAGACAATGGGTCAGTTATTGTGGTGTGTGAACTGGGCAACCCTATGAAGGCTGGCCAGAAGGTAAAAAGGATAGATTTATATATAAGCAGGATATATTTATATATGAGTGTTTTTTCATGCTTTCAATTTAGATCACTTTGACTTGCACACTTGAATTTCTGGAACATTAAGCTAATACTCTCCTGCCTTTGAACTTCTTCTAGCTCCAGGCAGGTCTGTTCTTCAGCATGGGTGGGCTGGAGGAGGTCGAGACCCATGTGTCCTTTCATTTACAAATTAAAAGGCAAGGACTTCCTTTTATCCACCACAACTCTTTGAAGGTTCTCCACTGTCCATTAGTATGTTTGAATGTAGTTGGTTTTGCCCAGCATTCCCTTTCTAATGTAATTTTCCGACTGGAGGAGAGCAGCAGGGCTTTGAACGTTTGTTCTCTTCCTCCTACATTGTCTGCAGTAAGAACAGTCAGAACCCAGACAGCAACTCAGTGGAAGTTCAGATTAATGTTCAGGCTGTGGCTTCTTTGGAGTTGCGTGGGTGAGTAAATTTAACCATGTGTTTGACTGTGTTTTTAGTTATTTATTTAATTATTTTGTTTATTTATTAATTTGTTTAACAATTCTGTGATTTTAACCTGCTGCTGTGATGCTAGGGGGGTGAAGGTGGTAGAATGTGAATGACAAGTCATTTTTTGAGGCTGTGCATAGGGATTCTAATCATGAAACCAAGCTGAAAACACAGAGAAAGAGATAATGGGCAAGTCCATAATCTTAAATCAGGAACAGGCCTAATAGTAAGGTCTAAATGGAGGTGGGAAACATAATAGTTGAATCCCAAATGGCTCCTTATTGGACATGCAGGACCAGATTTATGAAACTTGGTGGTTCAGGCACTACACCTTGCAAATATGTGGCTTGGTATTTAGGTCCTATTCTTAAAGTTATGATGGTCCATTTTTGTTACCTGTTTTGTTAGACAATATACACTAAATTCACACCTCTGTAGTGTAAAGTTAGTGTATATTCAACACTCACCTATGACACCATACATATTTGAACAAATTACAGGAAAAATTGGCTTCTTTAGAACTTTCAAATGATTTCCTCTTAACATAAAGCCCGGGTTTTGTCTGTATGTTTGTGTAATTTTTAGAACAACTCAATTCAGTTTATGGTGATTTAGGCGTGCAGTCTGCAATATGATAATCTAGTTGCTAAAAGCATTCATAATTTAGCTACATTAGCCTTGTAGCTCCAGCGGAAAGCTGCAGACACCATTTGCAATAAGGGAAAAGTGTGTGAATTTGATTTGAAGTTGTGAGGAACTCTTTAATTGTATTTCAGAGTGTCTTCTCCTACTGAGTGCGTCCTCCCCATTGCCAAGTGGGAGCCGAAGCTTCATCCACAGGATCTGGAGGACGTGGGCCCACTCGTAGAACATGTGTATGAGGTATCACAGAACACAGGCCAACATGCAGTACATGTATATTTTTAACTACCTGTTAAGTGTTGTTTATTGCCAACATTAGATTAAGGAGGCTACTTCAGCACATTTCAGTGGAGGTACATTTACATTTGTGGCATTTAGCTTACATTTGTATCCAGAGTTACCAACATTTCAATCATGTTACACAGGGAGGTGAATGTAGAGTTAGGAGTCTTGGCAAAAAACTGCTTGCCCGGACAGAAAAGTGAACCCTGAGCTGCCACAGGGAGGGCAATGTTGTCACCCACTACACTACACCATCCATATAGAGACAGACTCACACATTTATTTATAGGGTTTTTCACAACTGCCTCCTTCTATACGCCACGGCACAACAGCAGTCTGTGATTGGTTATTTTGCATGTCGGTCAGTTTGGCTCCTCCGGAGAAGGTAGGCAGTTCTTGGGTGTGTGCTGTGAATAAAAACATGGCATCGATGGGTATCAGGCTGATATCGGCAGAAAACAGTAGTTTGGAGAAAAACAGAGGAAAAGAAGAATGAATGCGAGCCAATGCTCTTGAGAATCTAGTCTGAAAAGTAGCAGTGTTATTACATACTTCTATTACCAAGGAATAGCCCCACCAGTTAAAAGGGCTGAAGGGGTTAAACGATTTGATCTGATCACTTTGGCCAATATTTAGCATCAGTAGCATCGCCTGAAATCAGGTAAAATGGAATGTCTACTTACATACAAATATATAAACAACATCCTAACTGTCATTAACGACTATTGCTCAACCATTAACTAATCATCTGTCCCTGTTGCCATAAGAAGTTAAGGAGTAATCCAAAGGTGGAGAATTGGCCCAGTTAGACAATGGATGGGAAAATGTGGCTGTATATTGGTTATATATGAGCAAACCCCAATTAGCGCAGTGCTGCCTTGCTCTCTATCCAAGCATGGCCTTTTTTCTTATTGCCACCAAATGCATGGACAGCATGGAAATGCCCCTGTGGAAGCTATGAACACCAAGCAATGCTTACAACACATCACAACAGTGAGAGGGTTTGTAGTTGTGTCATGCGGAGCCATGAGATATTCCCTACTCAACCCACTTTCAGGGACCTGAACGGAAGCAGGGACATTTGTATAAGCTTTGTATATGATCTCTGTCTAACAGTCTATTATTGCTGCAATGTCTCCCATGAGTTGTTTTGAGCTTAGAACTGCTTAAACTGCAGTTTATCCTGGCTCCTCTTCTGCTCTCAGTTAAGGAACAAAGGGCCCAGCCCTGTGAATGCCAGACTGCAGCTGCATTTCCCGGTACAGCAGAATGGATCCTATCTGCTCTATGTGTTTGCCAACGCATCGGAGGAGCTCCTCTCTTGCAGCACCGACTACAGCATTGATCCACATGGGGTAAGAGAGACACCTACTGGCTGAAGCCTTCTACCCATAACACAGGGTGTGAATCAGGCCTTTAATGTATATAATATTAATAATATAATTTGATGTTCTGAAAATATGTAAAATATAAATACAAAATGTTTACAGTATTTAGAATTTGATTGTGAAACCTACTATTGTACATAGCATAACAATAATAATTATATTAACGTACAACACAATTCTAAACATTTAAAGTGTAAAGTGTATATCATCGCTGTCCAAAGAAAACAATGTATCTCCAAAACAGCAACTTTACAGAAGAAGGGGAAAAAAACATGTAAAAAAGTATGTTGTAATGTAAAAATTATAGGTAGTATTATATAAGTTTAGAGCATTTCTGTTGGTCCATTCATCCAGAAGCTACAGGGTGAAAACTAAAAACGGAAAAAAAATGGAGATACATGTTTTTCGTTATATTCACAGTATATTTTTCAAGTAAATATGAGCAAAATGTCTTATCCAGCCTTAACAGAAAATATAAACACAGTCCCTTCCAAAAGTATTGCAATGACACAGCCAGTTGTTTTTCTATTGTTTTAGATATTTGGGTCTCAGATCAAAAGGTGAATAATGAATAAGGATATTTTGTTTCCTGATGTTTATATCTACAGGTCATAACAACCTAATGCACCACTTTGAGGCTAAGTAATAGGACGTTTCCATGTAACTTCTATATATGAGCAAACCCCAATTAACACAGTGCTGCCTTGCTATCTATCCAAGCATGGCCTTTTTTCTTATTGCCACCAAATGCATGGACAGGTCATAACAACCTAATGCACCACCTTTAGTTTGAACCTATTTTTCGATTTGGATTTGGCCTGTGAAGACTGCCTGTGTTATTTAAAAAGAATAAACCAACATGAAGATGAGGGAGCAAAGCAAGTCGATTTAGAAAGTATCTCAGTCCAACATTCAGAGGAGACTTTGAGAACAGGGATAAGAAGCGGAATGCAAGTTTGGAATTTGCAAAGAAGAGTAACAAAAAATATTTTATGAACTGATGAGGCGAAGACTAACCTTTACCAAAGTGATGCAGAAACCAGACAAAGACTGTGTGGAGAAATAAAGGATCTGCTCCTGATCCACAACATACTACATCATCAGTCAAGCATGGTGGAGGTAGTGTCATGTCCTGGGCTGCTTCTAGAACAGGCTTGTTAATCTTTTTAGGTGATGGTAGAAGATTGGTGATGGCAACTGAAGGTCCTAAAGGTAGTAGCAGAATATATTCAGAAGTCTATAGAAGACACTTAACTGGAACTTCATCATGCAGCAAGACAATGACCCAAAACACACTGCCAACACAAGGACCTTTTCAGGGGAAAAGCAGAAGTCCATCACCAGACTTTAACCCAATTGAGCGTCCATTGTATTTCCTGAAGAGATGACTAAAGGAAGAACCTCCCCCATCCGAAAAACCTAAACATTGGGTTGTCATATTGCATGTTGTTAATACATCTAGATGCAAATATCAAGAAATATTAGCTAAATTCTGAGCTATTGTCTTATTTACACTGATCAGCCATAACATTAGTACCACTAAAGGTGAAGTGAAAAACATGGATCATCTTTATCTACAGTGACATCTATCAAGGGGTGGCTATGTTAGGCAACAGTAAGCAGCCAGTTCCTAAAGATAATATGTTAAAAGCAAGAAAAATAAATTGGAATGGCTAGATGACAGAGTCAGGATGCATTCAAAGACTGTGTGGAATCACTGCCTTGAATGGTCAGATCTGTTGTGGCGTCAAAAGGGGACCTACTCAATTTTAGGAAGGTGGTGCTAATGTTGTGGCTGATCTAACTGTATATCATCTCCTATATACACAATTTATCAATACGGTTTATTCACAACCCTGCTAAAGCAACTCTGTGCTGTTACTGTTCTTATTCATAGCTAGTGAAGACAGAGCCCACAAACACTACAATGGAACTCATTCACCATCTTAATAAACGCGACGTCCAGCAGCAGCAACAGGAGGAGGACCAGCCTGTCCAGCCGCAGAGGGAGACTGTCCTTGTGGTAGGAT
This sequence comes from Salminus brasiliensis, assembly GCF_030463535.1. Taxonomy (NCBI): domain Eukaryota; kingdom Metazoa; phylum Chordata; class Actinopteri; order Characiformes; family Bryconidae; genus Salminus; species Salminus brasiliensis. The sequence continues at coordinate 30,120,584 of NC_132889.1, read as the reverse complement.
GTTATGTCATCTTTCCAATAGACAAACACAACCACATGAACCACTTTTGTTCGACACTGATGGAATTGGGCCTCTGCCTTCTACCTATCCATGCAGCGAACTCACTCATACACACTAGTGGGCAAACACACACACTGAGCATGACTAAGGCACCCGGCGAGCAGAGAGGGTTAAAGGGGGTTTCTCAAGGGCCCAACAGTGGCAGCTTAGAAAACCTGGGTATTAGAAAACCCGGTGCCACACATAGAGGAAACACAGAGGGGGGCCTAGAGTAGGTCGTAGCATGTTCATATTTATCATTGTAGTGTTGCTGTTGGAGGTTTACATCCAAATTACCATCATTTAGTTTCCACTCCCAGTGTGTAGCAGTTTCAGTCTCCTGAGTTACTGTTATAGCTGTGCTTACACATCTGCACCAGCAGAGGGGGCTAGAATATTAAAAAGTCATCCTCACCAATCTCCATTCCTAGTATTTTGACCAGATTGCAGAACAATAACACTCCTAAGCCTCTAGTTTAAGTGTAAGAAATAACATTTCTGCATAACTGAATAATTGAATAATTGAATTCAGTGGTTAAATTGTTCAACCAGATCATGAATACAGTTTTTTGAGTACAATTCTTTTTAATATTGCTTGTAATAGATCTGCCTAGCATATTTACATAATTAGCCAGAAATGTAGTTTATCAGCCATGATAAGTTAGCTTCCTACATGTATACTTCAGCTATGACACTGATATGGTTAGTGGGCCATTACCCTACCCATTCCTTAACTGCACATTGATTGACACCGTTAGCACAATGCTAATTGACGAAGTATGAGCTTTCACTACTCTCACTACTTTATACATGTCCAAATGTTTGTGGACATTCCTTCTAATGAAGGCATTCTGCTACTGTAAGTTGCACCCATTGCTGACACTGAAATAACAGATGAACATGAACCTACTGACATCAGGTCTAACTATAGCCTTGACCTGTGGAGCAGTGAATCTGTGTTCTCTGGAATGATGATACTCTCTCCAATACTTCTGGGATGACTTAGGGAGTTGGGGATGAAGTGGGGTGATGATCATCCAACATCCTGAGCTCACACTAACAAACTTGTGACTAAATGAAATCAAACTTCTTAAAACAATTCTCCAGAATCTAGTAGAAAGCCTTACCTGGACAGTAGAGACAGATACTCCAACAATACCAGGATAAACTCTTTTTAATACCCTTGATTTTTAGAAAGAAAACAATGAATGAGCAGGAGTCCCAATACTTTTGTCCATATATTGTGCATTAGCCTCTCACAAAGCCAATACAGCTAATGTTTGGATAAAACAATCATTCAGAATGTGCTTTTTCTGTCCCTGTGCAGAACTGCTCTGCTGGAGAGCCATGTGTGGTGTTCAGCTGTGAAGCTGCAGGGCTGCAGAGAGATGGCAGAGCGATAGTGAGGGTGGCGGCCCGGCTGTGGGTCAACACCTTCTTACAGGTGAGGAACGGACTGCTGACTGTCTAGGGGAATGGTTTGTCTTGCAAAACCCTTGTATCTCCATCTCTGTATCTCTGTTTTTCACTGTTTGACATAAAGTACATTTCAGGATAATTGCACCATCTCTCTCTCTCTTTCTCTCTCTCTCTCTCTCTCTCTCTCTCTCTCTCTCTCTCTTTCTCTCCCCTCCATCTCCAGAGACCTTATGTGAATTATGTCCTACTATCCACTGCTTATTATGAGGTAGTGAGTGTGCCTTCCAAGATTCAGCCAGCAGTCTTTCCTAGAGGACAAACAGAGGTAGGCCTTCTACAAAAACTCCTGCTTGCCACCCCTGCACCTTAAAGGTTAGGATAGGAAGTTCTGAAATCATGAGCTGATCAGTGCCATCTTTTACCTGTGGTCCATGGCAGACAAACACCAGCGTGGTTTGGCGTCCAGATGGTCAGCATGAAATGCCTGTGTGGTGGATTTTGGTGTCAGTCTTCGCTGGACTTCTACTCCTGGCTATGTTGAGCATCATCTTCTGGAAGGTACCTCCATGTTTTGAACAGTAGAGGGTGCTGTGCCATGCTTGGAGTCACAGTAATGGATTTGCTGATTGTGGTGTTTAAACAGGTTGGATTCTTCAATCGTAATCGGCCTCCGGCTGATGGCGCTGATGATGAGGATGATAATACGCAGAAGCTTAATGCAGAGCAGTCCCCAGACGAGTCACCGCAGGACTAGCCAAAAGACTGAACCTTATTACAGCCGTCCACTCAATAGCAAATACACGCCTGCAAGAAATATGAACAGATATGAATCTGCTCAAATGTATTATAGTTTTTAATATTAAGATTATGTAAAGCAAGACAGTTTAGGCATACTGTGTAGTGTTTTAACTCTTTTTATGCTTTGTATGCAAGTTTTTAAAATAAATATTTAAATTTGTTAACAATTGTCAAGCTAAAATCAGTAACATATTAATTTGTCCAAACAATGCAAGTATTTTAGTTTGTTTTTAAAGCTGCTTATTATGGCATAGTTTTAACACTGTAACAAAAACACTGTAATTATATGCATTTCGGGGTGTTGATTAAAGTCAAACTTTAATGTGATCTTCAGTTTCTGGTGTTTTGGTCTCCCTATTCAAAGATATAGAAGCCTGCTCTCGTATGACTGGAAATAGCTGCCCAGCAGTGTTGCAAAGACGGCCTCCAAGTAAATATAGTTGCCAATAAGGACTTTGGTAGAACCCATCACCATCCCCCTCGCCACTGTGACTAGGCCATCACAATAATGGAAATTTGCAATATTTCTGTCTGTGATATAAATTGCCATTTAAAAAAATACAAAATTATTTTTGACAAAATTCAGGGATCCTAAACGTCATAATATCAATAATGTATCCAGGACTGGAGTAAAATGAATGATATTGGGTAGATATAATCTGCCTCTAGTAGATCTGACATGGAAAATTAGAACAGTGTGGAATTACTTTTTGTATCAAGCAGCAAAAAAAAAAAAAAAAGTTGTAGCTTGATGTGTTTAATTTGCATTATATGACATTGCCAGACCTGCAATGCGACTTTTGCACATGTACGCATTGTGATGGTGGTGGTAAAATTAATGACTTTGAGTAACTTCTTAATCTCGAAAATCTGTAAAATTCCCCTCTGAGATGTAGAGTCATAATTTGTGTTCCAAAGTATGTACACCAATCAGCCATAACATTAGTACCACCTAATGGGCCTAATATTGAGTGGGTCCCTGTTATTTGTTTGTTTGTGCAACGCAACCTTTGAGTAAATCTTACAGATCTCTTATTGGCTCCTGGCACATCTGATTTGCATACTGGGCGTGTCCTCAGTCACTGAGACTCACCGTCAACGTGTTGTTATTTCTCCCGAAATACACTTCTCTGAGGCACACATGTTGACACTATAAAGTATGGCTAACAATCTCCCACACTAAAGGTATGCCTAAGAATAAGTAGCCCAGGGGGCACAATAACACACTAACAGTGAGTTTTGCTGAGAGTGTTTGTCAGCTGGTCAATGTTATTCTGTTAATGAATGAAATTATACAATTATATTTAAAAATGTTTTTAAATGTTTAATCAGTCTTTTAAAATATGTTTGAAGCTCTAGTTTGATCTTCAGATTCCAGTATTTTGGTCTCCCCATTCAAAGAGACAGAGGCCTGGTCACCAAAATACCACAAAGCACGTATAGTAATCAGCCATATTAGTACCACCTTATGTGCCTAATATTGAGTAGGTCCTCTTTGTGTTTGTGCAATACAACCTTGGAGTAAATCTTACATTTTCTTTGTATAATGCAGAAAAATAATTGTATGGTGATGTGTTTAATTTGCATTATGTGACATTACGCGTCCTGCAATGTGACTTTTGATGCTGAGATGCTGATGCTGAAAAGATATATTGTGCGGTCCTAATTGTGACCCACTTTGAATGACTTCTCAAGGATTAAATTTGCAGAGATTTAAAAATCTGTGCAATTCCCTGCGCAAATCTAGAGTGAAAGTTTGTATACCACAAAATAAGTACACCAGTCAGCCATAGCATTAGTACCACCTGCCTAATATTGAGTAGGTTCCTCCTTGTTTGTGTGTTTGTGCAATACAACCTTTGAGTAAAACTCACATCTCTCCCATTGGCCCTGGCATCTATTTGCATGCTGGGCATGTCTTCAGTCACTAAGACTCACCGTCAACGTGTTGTTTTTTCTCCCAGACTGCCCTCTTTTAGGTATATATGAATTGTTTGTAAAGGTCAAATGCTTGGTTTTAGTGCAGAAGACTGAGAGTTAAATTTGCAGTTTGTGATTTTTGTGTTAGGTATGATGCTGTTCTCACTGTTCAATATTTTGTTGCTGTTTTTTTAGTTGGTTTATATTAGTTAGTTAATCAACAAAATACTATTTTTTTTTGTATTGTGTGACTTTTTTTGTTTGTTTTGAGCAGCAAAATGATTGTACAGTGATGTGTGCACATTGTCAAATCAAAAATCAAATCACTTTTATTGTCATATCACATTGCACAGGTGTAAAGGGGAGTGAACAACTAGTACAAACCAGTACAAAAAAAGAACACCTACTTATTACATTATAACACATTAACTTACTCACTTACTCTCTGTTTACAATATTTCACTGATACAAGCAGTTAAATGTACAGGTTTGATATAACCTGGATGTTCACATTATTTACAAAAGACGGCTGGTGAATATATCCAGAAGATTTGGCAGCAGAACCCCAATGGTGCCTACCACCCTCTGCAGAGCTTTCCGTTCTTAAGCAGTGCAGTTTCCGTGCTAGGTTGTGATACAGCCCGTCAGAATACTCTCCACAGTGCAGGTGTAGAACGTCCTGAGAATGCGGGGGTTCATCCCAAACCTCCTCAGCCACCCGAGGTAGAAGAGGCGCTGATGTGCTTTCTTCGCCACCCGTGTGGTGTGTTCTGTCCATGTAAGTTCCTTAGTAATGTGAACACCAAGAAACTTTAAGCTGCTGACTCTCTCCCCAGTGGTCCCATTGATGGAGATAGGGGTGTGCACTCTCTCCCGTTGCCTGAAGTCCACTACCAGCTCCTTGGTCTTGCTGAGGTTAAGAGAAAGGTGGTTTTCCTTGCACCAGTGTGACAGGAAGCTGACCTCCTCTCTGTAGGCTGTGTCATCATCGTTGGAGATCGATCAGGCCCACGATTGTCGTATCATCAGCAAAATTAATGATGACACTGGAGCTGTGTCTGGCTGTGCAGTTATAGGTGTAGAGGGAGTACAGGGTGATGACGATGCTGCACAGATATACTGTGTGGTCCTCACTTTGAATTACTTCTGAAAGATGACTGAATTATGCAGAAACTTCTGTGAAACATCTGTGAAAGTTTGTATGCTGCAAATTATTTACACAAATCAGCCATAACATTAGTACCATTAGTGCCTAAGTTTAAGTAGGTCCCCCTTGTTTGTTTGTGCAGTACAAACATTTAGTACAATGTACATCTCTCCCATTGGTTCCTGGCACCATCTATTTGCATACTGGGCGTGTCCTCGGTCACTAAGACTCACCGTCAATGTGTTGTTGTGCCTCCACCTTAGATATGTGGCTGTGTGATCAACACAATATTGGGTTTTAATGGTTTTAATGTTATGGCTAATTGTGTAGTGCAAACCACTGTTGATGCTTTTCTGTAAAGAGGTGAAGGAGTGGGGTTAACACAACTATGTCAGGCTAGGACGGGGTTAAGGCTCATGTGGTCAGTGGCTATTGAGTGGACATACTGTACTATTCTGCAGTACATTCAGAGTGGATGCGCGTCCTCCTAGACCAGCCGACTCATTCCACCAGTAGAGGGCGGGAGTGCTCATCAACCCCTCCCTCAACCCCTACTACTTTCACCTCATGTAGGTTAGTTATAGTCTGTTTTTGAATAAATTATTTGGTTGGATTTGAAAGTGCAGAGGTATGGTTGCATAAAAGTATAAGGAATTGGAGTGGAGATAATCTACAATGGTATTTTAAATATACTGAAGTCAACCTTTGTCCAACAGCCCTAAAGTTTATTTATTACTTAAACTATAAGCACTTGATGCTCAAAAAGTTGTTTATCTGTTTATTAAATCCACATTATTTGTACGTTTGTTGTAAACTACTGTAAAATCAAAGCCCAGGTATGTTTACTTCACTGGAAAAATCGACGGTTTGTAATAAATAAATAAAGCTTAAGTTCCATTTGCTTAAAGTATTCAACATCCAATGTTACAACAACTCAGATTTATTACACTTTAATTCTACCGTTGATTAAGAGGTTAAGATTAATCATCCACCAAACACCATCACTCCTATTGGAGTACACAAGCTAACACGACTCTTGCACTCTTGTTGCTCTAAAAGTCGACAACCTTAAAGGCAAGCAGTCAACAACAACTTCAGCAAAATTGGCATATCTGATATATCTGATGATCTGATATCATATGATCCAACATGTTGTGATATTAATAATGCACTGTGTGTATCAAAGACTGGAGAAAAATAAATTATATTGGACAGATCAGCAATACTATTTCCACCACCTGCCTCATATTCAGTAGATCCTCTTAGTTTGTTTGTGGAATACAACCTTTGAGTAAAATTTACATCTCTCCCATTGGTTCCTGCACCATCTATTTGCATACTGGGCGTGTCCTCAGTCACTGAGACTCACCGTCAATGTGTTGTTATTTCTCCTGGACTGCCTTCTCTTGTGTACAAGTGCAGTGTTTGTATTGATTGACGACTTGTGCTTTGTGGGTATGGATTTCCAGTTTTTCAGCAGATTTATATCCGTCTGTTAATTAACACTTGCACAATCTTATATGTGTGTGTGTGTGTATATATATGGCCACCCAGCCCGAAGATTGCCCGCTGAGGTCCCCTCTACCTGCATCAAACCAGCTGCCGCCTACCGGTCTAACCAGCAGGCCCACCACCCAGCACCCATAGCAAACTATCATCTGCCTACCACTGCAACCTGTTTAATGACCATGTTAAAACCTAAATGGAATCGTAACTATCTGCCAATATTAATATCACCACTATTAACTGTCTGTTGTATCTGGTTTGGTCATTTTTATCATTAATGTTTAAATAGTTGTGACCCGAGGAGGATGGGTCGGGTCCCCCTTGTGAGTCTTGGTTCCTCCCAAGGTTTCTTCCTCCAGCTTTGAGGGAGTTTACCTTGCCACTGTCGCCGTTGGCTTGCTCACTGGGGGTCTTTGGTCCTTCATGTCTTACGTTATTTCTTCTTTCTTCTTTGTCTCTGTCTTTCATTAATTACTAATTATGTAAAGCTACTTTGTGATGACAACAGTTGTAAAAAGCGCTATACAAATAAATCTGACTTGACTTGACTTGGCTATATTTTCGGTGTGAATTTTCTTTTGTGTTAAGCAGCAAAATGATTGCACAGTGATGATGAGTCTTTGGTGTTCATGGCCCTGTCACTTTTTCAATGGTTGAATTCATATTGGTGGGTAGTAACTACTACACACCAGAAATACCTCCTAAGACCTATCTGATGGTTTTTGGAGATGCTCTGACCCAGTTGTCCAGCAATCGCAATTGTCAAGGTTTTTGTCAAGGTGGCTCTAAATCCTTATGTTTTATGCTTATGACTGTTCACTTGCTGCCTAATATAGCTCTTGGCGATGCCACTGTGGATGCTTTTACTTCACATGGCAGTGGAGCTAATGTTATAGCTAACAACAATAAAACCTCAACAGCTTGATGTTAGAAACATTTCGAATCATAGTTTCCTTTCATGCCAAAAAAAACCCTTTAGAAGGTAGGTCAGGTTCTCAGAGAAATGGAGTAACTCAGAACATTTACTGTACAAAAATGAACTGGATAAAGTGCTAGAGCTGAGGAAAGCTCAAGCAATAATAAATAAATAAAAACACAGTGCTTTGTCAATGTCAGTGAGAACAGCAGACTATATGATAATTTCTCGCCGCTCTGTTGAATGCTAAATTTTTCAAAGAATAATGCACAGCTATAAATACGCTCCCCTCCAAAGTTTTGTCCAATAATGACAAAATAATTTATGCGAAATGCCTTTATTGTGGAAACCTGCTGCTACATTCTTATGCAGCATATAATGTATTTCTAATTCAAATACACAATATGTTCAAAAGTTTGTGGACACCCCTTCTGATAAATGCATTCAGCTACTTTAAATTGCACCCATTGCTGACAAAAGTATTCGGACACCTGTTTATTCATTGTTTTTTTTTCTGAAATCAGCTTTTGATTTTGATGAACTGTCTCTACTGTCCAGGGGAGCCTTTCTACTAAAGGAGCAATGGAGGAGCATTGCTGTGAGGATTTGCAACAAGAGTGAGAACAAGATGTTGGATGATCACCACCCAACTTCATCCACAACTCCGTAAGTCATCTTAAAAATATTGGATGGAGCACCATCATTCCAGAGAACACACAGTTCCACTGCTCCATAGCTCAGTGCTAGGGGGGGCTTTATACCCTCTCTAGCCCACGTCTGGCATTAGGGATAGTGCCAATAGTTTCATGTTTATCTACTCCAGTCCTATTCTTCTCTACAGCTGTGTGTGTATGTGTGTCAGCAATAGGTGCAATCTAAAGTATGCATTCATTAGAAGGGGTGTCCACAAATATTTGGACATTAAGTGTGTTATAACCAAAACTGAGATGTGTGACTGAGATTTAACCATTAGGTTGAATGATTCTTACAACAGTTACTGTGAGTATGTGTTTGTCAGTAGAGCAAATAGACAAATAGAGATTGTCTCATACATGAACATCAATCAGCCATAACATTAAAACCACTAACATGGGAAATATTAGGCAGCAAGTGAACAGCCTATGCTTGAAAGTGGCGTGTTAAAAGCAGGGGAAATGGGCAGGTGTTAGGTGCCTGTATCTGAGCCACTTCAACAAGAACCATTGTGCAATTGTGCTGACTAGACGACTGGGTCAGAACATCTCCAAAACAGCACGCAGGTCTTGTGTGGTGTTCCCGGTATGTAGTGGTTAGTACCTACCAAAAGGAAGGACAACCAGTGAACCATCAATAATAGGGTCACGGGTACCCAAGCCTCATAAAGCTCATGAAGGCCCCACCTCACAAATTCCATGAGTTGCAAAATCTGCTGTGCCAGATGGAGTCCATACCTCGACGGGTCAGGGGTATTGTTTTGTTGGCACGAGGTGGACCCACACAATATCAGATTTGAATGGTTTTAATGTTATGGCTAATTGTATAATATAAACCACTTTGATGTTTTTTTTCTGTAAATAGGTGAAGGGGCGGGGTTAACACAACTGTAGGATGGACCAGCCCACATCCAGGATAGGATGGGGTTAAGACTCATGTGGTCAGTGGTTATTAAGTGGACATGCTGTACCATTCTGCAGTACATTGAGAGTGGATGCATGTCCTTCTGGACCAGCCCACTCGTTCCACCAGCAGAGGGCATGGCGCGACGCGGGAGCGCTCATCCCCCCTCCTCAGTCCCCCACCCAACCGCCCGCCCTCCCCGAACAGGACAATAGAGGCGCGAGGAGGAGCACAGTGTGCTCGCTCTGGAAGGGAGTGGGCATCCAGGCGCGGAGCTCTCCATGCCAGCCCGAGCGGAACCATGGCCCTAGGGCTGTTTATGGACTCTCTGTGAGCTTGGCCGTGAGCATGGCGCCCCGCTGCCCCTCGCTCTTCCTCCTGCTCCTCTTCTGCTGGCTCTGGAGGGCGCCGGCCAGCTCCGCACCCCAGCGCGGATCCCTCGGTGAGTTTTTCTGGGGTTTGTTTTGGTCAGGGCGACTTTGGTTGCTCTTCTATTCGCAGCGTCGAGGCTAAAGGCTGTTGTCCTCAGAGGAGCGCGGAGTCGCCGGGCTTTCCCGCTTTAAAGGAGTGGACTCGGGACGTTACGTAACGGAACGGCGAGCAGGAGCTGGAGTGGTCATCGGTGGGCTTCATTGGGAAGTAGCTCACAGTTTAGAAACAAAGGAGTCTTATATAGGACGGCCCTCCTGACTTCAGCGTGCTCCGTCCTGCTGATGGGTCACTGCAGTCCAGGCTGGGTAGCTGGAGAAGTGAAGGGGGCTCGTTTAATGGGGTGTTTATTACACACAGAGGGTCGCACTGAGTCTGAATGAGTAGTTTAGGATGGTCTGCCTGGTCTTTGGGTCTGGTCAGTCTCCTCATATAGCTATATAGTGTTTACATATGGACAAGCCTACTGTATACATTCATACAGAATAGCCCTGCATGGCCTCGGCTTGCTTTGGCTGTTGTCAGACCTTTGCTTCAGACACACACGTAGATACTGTTTGGTAAGCTTGAGGGCTTTACCTGATGTGTCATCCGGAGAAAAAAGAAAAGCACGTGATTAATAATCTTATTAGGTTTCGGTGAGATGTTCTATGATGTCTCATCTGACCATGAGCCGGGTCTTCATAGAAGCTGCCAGCTGCTCTGGTTGGTTGCATTGGATGGACGTACACAGTTTCCCCTTTGCTCTAATTGTAGTCGGCCTGTTTGTCACTATTATGACTGGGTAAGTCTCCAGAGCTGAAGCCCAGCCTCGTCTCTGGGCCTCCACAGCCGGAGTTGTTTGTGCAAACTCTCCTGCAAGCACTCCTTTCTTCCACAGGGACATTAGAAGAATATTAATGCGAGCTTTAAGCCGTCCTCCCCACTTCTACTCATTCCCCCCCCGCTTTTCCCCCCTCTCTGCACTCATGCCTGGCGATACTCCTGTGTCTCATTTGCTTGTGGTCCCACTTGCCGCAGAGTAACCGCCGGCTCTTCCTAACTCCAAACTCCCAGCCGCAAACATTTTGGCCTGATCTTCCTAATGCTGTCCCGGTTTTTCAGGAATTGCATACATTTTAGGCTCTGAACCCACAACCATCAGTTACTGTCTTGCATGCTTTTCTGTCTATTTCGACCTGAAACTTCTGAAACGTCGGTCATGCAGAACAGTGCTTGACCAGTCTACAGCCTAAGACCCCCAGTCTCCATTCCGCTCGGATATAGAGTTTCCTTTGAAGCGAAGGGAGCTGCAGACCCGTAAAGCAGAGTCACGGGAAGCTCTGAGAAAGCTCTGAGTTTGACTGTTAAAAAGCTCGCACAGCTATCTTTCCCTGTTGCTGTTACACAGCTCCCAATTGGAAGCGGCTTAGTTGACTTTGGTAGACGTGGTGGACCTGGCAGCGTGTCTCAGCTACGCTGGGAGAAAGCAGTAAGTCATCAGTTTTCCTACATGCAATTAACTTGTGAAGGAATAAAATGGGCACAAATCATTTTTAGGTGGCTATGTTTTGTCAGCTGACTGCAAAGCTCCATTTAACATGATCATGTTTGAGTGTTTGGAGAAGCTGTCAGCTCTTTCCCTGGGAATTGAATCAAAATCTTTAGCAGTCTAACTAATAGGAATTCTAATGATCAGATCCCACTTCATTGACCTTGATTGAGAGCAACAACATTGGCGTGTTAAAAGGGTGAAACCAACTTTACTCCAAGTGTAGTGGATCAGCCAAGGCAAGCTGGGTGTCCAGCGTTTGCTGGCTGTAGTTTGGCCCTGGAGCTTAGAGGCTAATGTAGCTATCGAGGAATGAAAAGTAATAGTCATGGCCTGCCAGTCCAGCACATAAACAATATCATTATTGTGAACAGTTTGGAATACTATCACTTCCTTCCCGTCAAACAAGAGGTTTTTAGACAAACAGAGGAGCTTTGGGTTTACAAGCTTCCACTACACAGTTTAACATTGTAATCCTGTGCTTTCTTTGAAGTCTGTACATCTGTTTAGTGTGTTGTTGGTCTAATGACCTTCACTACTCCAGGTCAAGGCCGCAATGCTGCCCATTCATAATTAATGTGCTATCTGAAGGACCAAGGGTCTGCCACCGGGCCTGAAAAGCCTAAAAGACTATAACAAACCAAAGAAAACTGTGGCATTTTGTTTTGTTAAATAATTTGTTTATTAAAATGAATGTCAGTAAATTGTATTTTAATTGTATTTTATACTATTATAATTTAGTTTGTAGGAAAATGTTTAAAACTACACTTCTTTGCCATTTTTATGATATTGAAGATAACCTTTACCGTGACAGAAAGCTCTAAAAGGACATTATGTAAATGTACAGTTATCTTATGATGTCTTGTGACAATGGTTTTGGACAATTCGGCACCATAAGTACTGAATAAAAAGGAGGAACGGGGGGAGAGAGAGAGCCATGGGCCTTTGTCATGTCAACTCCCAGGAGCCTGACTAATGCATATTTAGTCATGGATACATGCTCCCTGCCGCAGCTCTGATCGTTTCATACATATTAATGATATGTTGTTGCAGTTAATTTATCCTGGAAGCTGCTGTGTGGATGAAGCCTGTTCAGTAGGTGATAATATTATTCAGCAGAATAGCTCATTAGTTTATTAGGAGCAGAGCTCATTCTTAATGAATTCATTGATTATTTTCTCCTTCGACTCTGAAAATGGTAAGGATATCTTCATCTTCTGCTAATTAATGTGAGGAGTGGGGACCACTTACGGACCAGCTGTGACAGATGTATTTGAAGGACCCCTGAATCTGCATTTCTTAAGAAGAAGTGGATTTGGGTTTTGGCTTTCCTAGCAAGAAGATCTCCTAACATTCATACATATTTGATAAAGTGCTCCTCAAGAAATTCAACAAAAATATTTGCACCTAGGATGTTTCCTACATATCTTAGAATTCACAAGGAGCTCCCATTTGAGCATCCGTCCTCATGGTGCTGTTTTGTCAAGTACATGCACCCCAGGTGTCCTGCCATGTACTCGAAGAAGAATTGAGAAAACCTGTGTTCTGTTGATTTGTGGTACCCATCGAAAGCCTAGGCTGCAGCGGAGGTACAGCGGGTCCTCCATAGGACTGTCTTATGAAGACTTCTTCTTAGTAGCCTATTGGTCACACACATGAATCAAGTAAAGGTCCCGCCTCTTGCAATTGCAGCGCAACACGTGTCCTTATTATTTCTTCACGGAAATAAATTAGAATGCTAAAAACTAACATTTTTAAACCAACTCTTCATTTCCACCATATTTGTGGTGCCATTTTTTTTGTGGGGCTGGGAAGGATACATCAGCTGCGTCCTGCAAATGGTTCTGAACGTAGGCTGCATTTCTGGGCTGTATTTGAAGTGTCCTTCATTTTTGAACGGATATCTATGACATAGTGGCTGAGAAATGCAGTCTACCTCAGCTGCAGCCTAGGCTTTGGAACTCAGCTAATATGTCCTTCTTAGCGGCTCTGCATATGTGCCGACCCACAATTCTGAATGTTTTCATATGTTTTTCATGATGATTCTGTTTTCTCAGGTGCAGCATACAATCTGAGCTTACTGTTATTATTCGTTTGAGTGTTACAAAAGTGTAAATTGTGATTCAAATGAAAAAAAAAAAATCTTATCACCCAATTACCTTAGATTTATACTAGATATAGTGCTAGATATTGTGATAGTGCTGGAAACATAATCTGATATGGTGCTTTTAGCTTATTGAAATATCCTACCCATTGGTTTATTTAGGCAGCTTTGCATTATGGTAGCATGCTTTGACAAGGTAGCATAATAAGACAGTACACTAGCGCCACCATGCTACTGTTCTCTATTCTGGAGCTAATAACAATGGAATCAAAGGATGGAAAACTGTAGGAATTTCTCAAGCAGAAACTGTAGGAATTTCACATTCTATGATGGATATGTTTAGAGTTAAGGTTAGGTTTAGCTCATGTTTAGGGTAGAATTAGATTTAGATTGTAGAAGGTTAAGGTCAGGTTTAGCTCATGTTTAGGGTAGAATTAGATTGAGATTGTAGAAGGTTACGGTTAGGTTGACCTAATTATTAAGTATTACACTGGATGCTTTCTAGCATTCTCTGTTCAAATGGTTTGATTATTGCTTGTCTGGGCTGCATCAGTAATTCACAAACTGTCACAATTGTGCTACCTTGCAAAGCCGCTAAATAAACCAGTGGGTAGGATATTTCAATAAGCTAAAAGCATCATGTCAGAGAACGCTGCTAGCAAACGTAAATTTTTACATAGCATAAATCACTTTATCTAGCACTATATCTAGCATAAATATAAGGTAATTGGGTCAAACTATATTTAGTACACATACAAATCCTGAAATGGCTTTTTAGACCTCAAATTCCCTCTTGAGACCAGGCTGTCTCTAAAAATCAAACTGATGTTTGTTCCCATGTTTTTCCCTGAACACTGGTTTACACACGTCTATAAAAGAACCCATAAAGAGCCTGGCCTAGCCTTTGACAGGATGAGGACTGCAGCTTGCTACTGGAGTTCTTGGAAATGGAGCTCAGGATCATCGTACAGAAACCTTCAGTAGTTTCAGTGTTTCAGGAACCTGTTTATCTCTTTAGTTTTTACTTTTTAAGGAAGGCTCGAGGACCTTCTTGAGGTTCTTGCTTGGATTTGTTGAGATGTCATAGTTTTACTCTTTTTACGCTTAAGTGAGACTTCTCTGTGCAAGTATACGGTATCCCTGTCTCCATTGAAGTGAAATCTAACTGTACGACTCTTTACGTAACTGTAATTTCTCTATTGTGGGATCAGTTGCAGGCTTGCTTTAGCCAGACAGTTCAGCAGTCTGTAAAATTGGTCATACGATGTGAATATGATGCTTGTTTAGAATAACGTGGTTTATGGTATAAAGACTCATAAGACCGTGATTAGATATCCTCTTCATCATCTCATTATACAGTTGGTACAGTGCTGCCTGAATAAAAGGCTTTGATGTTTGGTAAGTAGTGCCAAGGCCTCAGATGGTTTGTGCTGACACTGCCTGGAGCAACTACCAAAGCATGAAATTTTGTTATTCTTGGGGTTTTGTTGCTGCATGGCGAGCACATGACCGTCCTAATCGAGCTGACACCCAGTGCAGCCTCCCCTGTGTCTGGTCAAAAGCCTGCGGAGGGAGGGCTGTGCTGGGGACTAATGCAAGCTGACTTCTGGGGATTTGCCCATGTCCAGCAGTGCCTCTGGCCAGGTGAACTGTGGCACTTCGGTAAAATTGCAGGTTTATGCTGTTCTCAAACCAGGTCGTTCCGCAGTGGTTAGGAATGGGCTTTAGTCTGGAGTATGAAGTGAAGTTCATCACATCACAGAAATCTCCTGAAGCTCATTTCTAGAATCAATTAACCTACCATTCAGTTCACTGACTACTTAATTATCATGGCTTCTTCAGTTCCCTACCCCACCACCATACACCATCAAACACATTGCACTGGATGAAAGTATTTTATGAAAATGGGAAAAGTTCATGGATCTTTGCCTAACTATTACAGTGTGTGGGGACCCTTTCTAATACACCTAGACAAGCTGGAGCTCCAGGGCCCATCACTTTTCAGCTAGGTTTACTTATACTGACTCATTCCCTCCCTCATTGCTTTATTTGAGTGTTGCTTCCTCTCTGTTATTTGTATGTAACACTATTTTATTTTCTTATTTAGTCATTTATGCATTTATTAATTTTTATTATTAATAATAAAATTACAAACATTTTTTTTCTTCCTCTTCTTTTCCCTTTGTTCTCTGAACATTTTTAGTATGTGGTTGGTATGTGTATATTTTTGGTCTGCATCTTTAAAAACTGGTAAATAAAACAATACAAATATAATAATAATATATGCCAGTAATAAAATCACATTGCTCGTATAATATAATATATAATTATAATGATATAATTATATATAAAAATAAAATAATAAAATAAAAATATAATTAATAATGAATTATAATTAAATATAATTTTACATTCTGGAGTCATTTGTTTTATTTGATTGTTTTATAGTGTGTTTAATATCTTAATAATATATCTATTATCTTTTAAAATCTGATTGATCTTCCTAATAATACACCTTACAGTTCCTTTAACACTCTGCAGTGAAATTACTTCATGTGTTATGTGTGTACAGGGTTCACTGGGTGCAAATATATAAATTCTGTTGATATGTACTCATCTCAAATGAACACCTATCTGAGTACACTAGGATCACCTGAAGAGAACATCTGGCATGTGTGACTGTCTCCTATAAATACGTACCAATGTTCTGGTATTGTGACATCCCTAATTTGCATTGGATTGTGGAATGAACTGTAGTGGATTTAGTCTGAGTGTCTATGTTTTATAAATGTTTATGGATTGATATCAGCAGATATGTACATGTGAAATTGCAGATATCGAAATCGGCCCACATATCCTTTTATTACTGCAGCTCTGAATATTTATGTCATTTTGTCAGTCGAAATATAGGTGCATTCCTAAATGTAAGCTTCATTAAGGTCTCTGTAGTGCAGAGGTGTTACCCCAGCAGAGGATGCGTTGAGGATGTGCCCCGGCCCCTTGCTTTCTGCTTGTCTGCTGGGCACAATGGCTGCATTATAGTATGCTAGTCATGCTAATTGAATGCCTCAGCATTTCCATTTGGAGTGAACGCTTTTAGAGCTGTTGCTTTATAGTCCCCCTGAAATTAGATCACCCATGACTTGAGTGATGTCAAACACGGGTCAGTCCGCAATAAAGAAGTTGTCCTAGGCAAGTCCTAATAATTAAGAAGCATGGCTGAGTAGGACTTTCTGCTGTCCTCTGTGGTGCGACAGGCAGCTCTAGGTTGTTGGATGCAGGTGTGCTCCAACATATCTGGTCTGCTTCGGCTGAATGTGATTACTGGCCAATTTCAGACTCAATTCCTTTTAGACTGGTTTATTGGTTTCTTGACGGTTCGTCTTCCAACCCAATGTATCTAATGTTTGCTTTGGACTGTTTGTTGCATGAGCTGGAGAGTTCTGGGCTGACCGCTGAGTGAGAACTGAGTGAGCTAGGCACAGTTCAGGCAGATTCAGTTTTAGGGAGTGGACGTCTGGCCCCGAGCCCAGCCTGACTCCCCCTGTTCTGCTGTTGAGGAGGAGGAATTTCCCCACTGACAGCTTGAAAACACTTGGAGGGAGCTGATTGCAGCCTTGCTGACTGGCCATGAGTAGTCTGTCCACATGGTACACTGCTGACTCTGATGGAATTTACACTGACCTCTAAGTGACTGTTTACATAGTACTGTACAATGCTAAATCACCACTGAATGTGTTCGTTTTGAGAATGGACTGTCATCAGTGTTTGAACCCACTAAGGTGGGGAATGAGGCGTGATGAATGTAGTACACACTTGCTCACCCTTAAAGCAGCATTATGCAAGAATTGGTATTTCTTGCTCCTGGGCTCCCCCTTACTGTCGGGAAGAGCAATTTGAGCTTTGAGCCACCTGACACACTTTACACATGCATTTCTGGACAAGCTGAGAGATACAGAACCATCACTGGAAGTAAAAGAAACATGTGGACCGAGGCAGTAAAGTAATCGTAAACGATTTTACACCGAAATCACTCACAGTTTACGCAGTTCTCACAAGTATTGTCCCGCTTGCTTCAGCAGAGTTACACAGTGCAGATAGCAGCGTGCCGAGTCCAGATAAGCAATGCCAGAGGCACTTTTCTTTTTATTACATGATTTAGAGGCTTTTTAAGGTGAAAATGCTTTATGATGTTACATCAACTATTACTGTCTTGGAGTTTGGATTGACAGACCATGTCTACATTAAAACAGCTATATAAAAAGCAGGGCTAAATACCAGACTCTTAGCAGCTGTCATACTCTTCTGGCTTAGATTGCCTTCAACACTTCAACACCTTCGAGAACTGGCTGTTCACCTACTGCCTAATAATTCCCACACCTTGACAGTTAGGTGCCAGCGTGACACGATAATCAATGCTTTTCATTTTACTTTTCAGTGATTTTAATGTTTCAAGTTTCAAGTTTATTTGTCATCTGCACAACATGTCAGGACATTTATGCATTGAAATGCTTGTGGTGAGGCTCAGGTTGATGCTCTACAGGAGGACAAACTGTATACATACTAAACATCTTAAAAATAAAGTTATTTATAATAATAATATATATATATATATATATATATATATATATATATATATATATATATATATATATATATAAATATTAAATAAATACAAAATTTACACAAAATACAGAATATACAAAGACAGAAGGCATCTGTAGAAATTCTTTGATATGTACATTTATGAGACAGGTATAGTCTGAGAGAGAGTGGAGCTTAATATAAATATGTATGTTTTGACTATTCCTTTTGTATAAAGTGACTAGTGATGTTGTCCATAGCAGTGATATATATAGTATTAATAATAATAATAAAGTGTCCGAGTGCAGTGGTGTTGGTGAACGGTTCACATCTTGTTCAGGAACCTGATGGCTAATGGCTTGTGGGTAGAAAATGTTATAGCCAATTCAGTTATATGTTGATTATTAAGTGGTTATCATCATTTTATTTAGACTGTTTATTTATTTGTAGTTTATATATGGCAATGACTCACTGAATATTAGCCCCACACTACGCTAAGATGTTGGGGTAGGTCCTGCAGGAATGCTGCACTCTCTGCCAGATCCCATTTACACTTTCAACTGACATGCATCCCCAGGGAGATTCCTGAGATGTGACTTTCCTGTATGTAAAGCACACCACTATTGCCATACAGATGAATACTTCCGGAATTGTATGGGGCAAGAGTATATCTGCAGATATAGCCAATCAGATTTCATAAAAATAAAGCAGCTAAATACCAATTTCTATAGCAGATACCACACTGTTCTGGCTTAGATTGCCAATATACATTTTGTCACAGGTGTGGAAAGTTATACAAGGCAATGGGCATCAGGTGCAGTGCTGTATGAGGATGCATAATTGAACAGGCAGCTAAACCAGGCCCAGAGTCTGGGATGTGTCTCTAGATATTACATGAGAGGCTAAGTGACATCCAATATTTGATCTAAATATGAAATAATGGTAATCATGTTCACTGGGCCTATTCAGGCTGATTGTGAAGTAACTTCAGCATAGGCCGTTTATTTCCAGTAAACACAAAGCAAGGAATTAAATCAAAGCACATTTATTTTCCGTTGACTGCACACAGCTGTGGCCGTCTGCCTGTCTGAATAATCCTTCTGTCGAAATCTGTGTAGCCTGAGAAAGAAACTACCTGTGTAACATTGTGTGTGTCTTATTTGTGCTGCGGAAACAAGTCTGACCCGTCGAGGCATGGTTTCACAAGACCTCTGAAGGCGTTCCGTGGAGTCTGGCAGCAAGCCGTTAGCAAAGTGCTGCAAGTTGTGTGATGGGACCTTTATGGAACACATGTTCACTGGTGGGCCTTCCCTGGTGCACGTTTGGTAGGAACTGACCAATGCATACGATGACAACCCCACAAGACCTAGCCATTAGAATGTGGCCAATTTTTCAACCTCAAGAACTGACTGTTGACTTGCTGCCTAATATGTAGATCCCGTCCCTTGACAGGCATCACCGTAACCAGTGTGGTTCATTTAATATGTTATGGCTAATTGGGTTATATACTGGTTATTAAGTGGTTATTAACCTTAACATTTATTTAGACTGTTTATTCATTTGTAGTTATATATGGCAATGATTAACCACCTGCTCCCATGCTTAACCCTGAATATTAGTCCCATGCTACACTAAGATGTTGTGGTAGGTCCTGCAGGAATTCTGAACACTCTACCAGATCCCATTACGCCGGGGTGCATCTCCACAATGAACCCTTGTGTTCTTGTGTCCTCCTGCCTTTTTCCCCACCTTACACAAATATCA
This sequence comes from Salminus brasiliensis, assembly GCF_030463535.1. NCBI lineage: Eukaryota > Metazoa > Chordata > Actinopteri > Characiformes > Bryconidae > Salminus > Salminus brasiliensis. Next base: position 30,100,831 of record NC_132889.1, on the reverse strand, counting down.
GTGACCACCAGTAGGCTCTTCTTTGATATGTAACATGTAAACACAGCAACACCCTGCTCTGCTGTTTCTGCAGACTGTGGGAACTGAACTGTGCTGAACTGTGCTGGTTCCCAGCATAAGCTACTGTTTACCCAGATTACTGAGTAATAAAGTTGACGGTGTAACAAAACAGAAGACAACTGCAAGCTTCACCCATCCACTCTAGATGTCTGCAGCTAGTGCTGTAAAAGATAGGGCTAAAAATAGCCCTTCCTCACCGTGATCTTACTGATGACAGCTGGGTTTGTTGTTTGTAGAGTATTCAGGCAGTTAAATGCAAGGTCAGCGGTGGTGCCTCTACTCTTTCTGTATAAAATGTTCCATACAAATCTGTTCTCTCTGGTTGTGGACGCTACTGGGAGGTAGTATTAGGCTAGCTGCTGGTGGTCAGACTGACTATAGCAGTGTCCCTGGAACTTGAAGCCATAGCAGGCCTCCTCAGGAATGAAAGTTGTCACTGGTGTGTGGGTATAGAAGACTCACTGGGTTAACGCTGGTCAAGGTCTGACCATTTCTGAATGTGGAATCATAATCTGATTACAGCACATTCACCTGAACTCCAAATGTGTTCCAATCAACAGCAATGCAGGTTGGTGCAACTGTGAGCGATACTATTTTTGTAAAAGAGATTTTTCATTTGGTAAAGAACCTACATCAGCTTCTTCAAATCTTTTTTTAACTTACATCAACTTCTTTAAAAGGTTCTTCACCTACATTTCTTATATAACTATGGCATCACTCGAGTGAAGATGCAAACAGCTATGCAGATAAAGTGGCCAAATCCGATTTTATGAACAAATCCGTTGGGCTGTTCACACTATTCTCTTAATGAGACCTATATCGGACATCAGTCTGAACAGTTCAGAAGCAACAATGCTTCATGTGAAGTTTCAGCAGCACCACAGGAGCTATCGAGGAGGTTCAGTAGAGAACGTTGTGTTTAAGCTCGCTGTAAAAAGGGCACGTTACTAGACCACGCCCACTTCTTTGGTTTGCGTCTCTGGTTTCTTTAAACTTCGCTTTTAAGCTTTTTATTTTCCGCTGACGCTGCAGCCACCTTCACCTGTGGCTGCGTTTTGCCGTTTCTTTAGAACTGAGACGTCACCCTAAATATTTGAGGTCTCTTACCTCGCTATCCCACCACCTCCCTCACTGCTGTTCCCTTCTCCTCAGCGAATGTCGAGTTAGATTGATGTAAAACTCGCATAAAATCTGATCCGGGTTTTTATACCACATATGAAAGTGGCCCAAATGGGAACTGAAAATGTCAGATTCAGTGTGTTTGTCGTATATGATGTACTTATGATAAAAAAAATTTGAATGTGAGTCTCTTTCACCTGAGCCTCTGTGTCTTTCATTTGGCTTCAACACAAAATTGACTGAATTACTGTTGCATTATTGATCATCCCAGTAAACTTGCCTCTGCTCTTGATTTGAAGCCATTGTATTCTTTCTCTCTTGCTTACAGTAGTGAATTATTTAATGAAAAAGCTCAATAAGAGCAAATGAGCAGTGGGAAAATTTGTCACAGACATCAGTTTGAGTCGTCTTGGCCTGTGCAGATGTTGCAGAGCTCCTCAAGCCCCAGCAGACTCGTCAGACAGGGCTGACTCAAGCCACCGCTGGGATCCGTTTCCTCCCAGAGGAAATGTAAACTCTTTTATGAGCCATAGAAGTCTTTCCACTCACCAAAATCTGTACCTTCTTAATGAGTGGTTGAAGTAAATGTAAGACATTTCAGAGTGTGATGATGATGATGATGGTTAGAAGGGATGGGAATCTGAAGGCTTAGGCCTTTTAAACCTTGTGTGCTTGTGTTTGTGGACCAGTTTGTCAGATGTGTTTAGAGACACCTCATATTTTAACATGGAACACTTCGCTTGGTGTTCTGTAAAAGGAACTGTTTCGCTCCAGTTCGGATATTTTAGCATTTAATCAAGGTTCTCCCTGGACCGAACTGAAACCATGCTGTTGGTTTGGAGCTTCCTGAAACAATGGGCTGGATGTCCTCAGCCCCACTCTTCAGTATCCTCTGGCAGGATGTGCTTTCAACACTACTTCCTCCTCCAGGTTCCTTGATAGTTACACTATTCTGAAAGTCCCTCATTCATAACATCACACACATCTCAAATGTAAACAAATGGAAACACTGCAGAATTGCAGGGTCATCCATTATTGCATGGTAAAACCGGCCTTCTCAGGCCTCTATGGCTATTTGATTTTACCCTGATTCCAGATCAGTGGTGCTGCTGTATTTTTTCTCATGTCGCTGAAACACAGGCCTGATCTAGCTGAGGCCCGTTTCCTCAGCTCAGTCCTCCTGAGTGGAAAGTGGGTTAGTGAGTGTTGCTAGACTGGGGGATATCCTGGTGATGGCTTCCAGCTGGCGCAGGATAACAGGGTGGAGGTGATTTGGGGTGATTTATCTGCACCGTGCTCTTTCTAAAGGCCCTCCCACAGAACGGAGAGTTCATCTGTAACGTTGAAGCAAAGGTGCTGAGAAGTGAGTTGGAGAGCAGTGGGAACAGTTAAGATGCAGAGGTCTGATCCGAAAGGTCAGTGCTGAGCTGGTGGAGCTATGTTTTAAAGGCATACCTTTAAAGGGAGTGTGTTTACCCGATCCCTGATTCTGTTTTATTCAGTGACTGTTGTTGGAAGGACAGAAAGCTACATTTAAATTTTTTGTCCCATGGTTTTGGATCAGTAGGCCACTCGCTAAGATAGCCTTTGCTTAACTAGCTAGTGAGATACAGCTCAACCATGTATCATACAGCCTAGTGCAGCTGCTGCTGACTAACTGCAGAGCTACCGACATAAATGTAGACGATAGGAGCTCCTATATCTGAGAGAGCGAAGATGAGCGACTGGTGTTGGGAGGAACAGTAAGGCACAATAAGAGGCCGGTTCTGTCGTGTTAGAGCCGGCTATCTAGGCTTGGATAAGTTAGCTAGCAGGCTTAACACCACAGCACAGAGCGTGTTCTAGCTAACTGAGGCTTAAATCACAGAGGATTAGAGCATAAAGCCTCATATCTGAGAGCACAAAGTCGAGTGAATGGTCTTTGGAGTGTTTTGGACTGATTTCAGAGCCATTCAAACTCAGCGTCACTAAACTTGCAACTACGGTGGGCTTGTTTTTTTCACCAATCAGTGAGCACCTACAGCGCCCCCATCCTATGGCTCTCTTAAATGCACATGGGGGAATGATCTTATTTGGATATGTACTAGACAGACAGCTGCCGCTGTCGCTGCTGCACTGGCATCATTATCTGCCAACTTTCTAATAGTTGTTCCAGACACGAGTAGCATTGTGGGCCAATAGTGTCCATTGTAACCACACTCAAAAAACGACCGATGGCTAGCAGCACGGTTATCAGACACTCCTTATTTTTGCCATATCAAAAAAAAAAAAAGTTTCACACACCATAAAATATATTAGAACTTGCCGCAGAAACATTCAATCAGGACATCCCAAGTATTTCTTCTCTCCGAGCCCCCTGACTGTGGGCTGACTGTGGGTGGCAGGAAGAGGTGTTTTCTGGTGGTTGCCTGACTCAGGCCTCCTGATAGACTGCCACTCCTGCATGGCTGAATACACAAGCCCTGCTATCTGAACAAACGTCAGCGTGTCTTTTACGTGATTGGTGACACCTTGAGCATCTGTTAGAGGTAGTGGTGGTCAGTGGCACGGTCGACACTTGCCCGGCTGCCTTGCTGTCATTCTGTGAAGCAGTGAAGTATTCCTCCTTAAACTTTCTTAATTAAGAATTCAATATAAAATGTTTGGAGGTCTGCCTGCTGGCCAGAATTCCTTCTCCAGGGGCAGTGCGTCGATAACAGGATGTAGTGGCTAGCAAAAAGTCCAGCCATGTGACCCTCATAGCAAGGCATTTGCAGCAGTAACCGGATATGTTATAGGCGCAAGCGTGGAAAGGAAATTTTCTTTGACTGTCCTAGGAATAGCCTCAATGTGGACTACGGAATTAGCTTGACCCGCATGCCCCTTATTCCTTCCTCTGCTGCTTTGAGTTGTATTTTTTTCCTATTTCCTTTTTATACCTCCTACACTTTTTGGCAAAGCCTCTGTAACATACCACCCCGAGCATTAGCATGTAGTTCTCTCTGGGTGGGTTCCCCAGCCTCTCCCTGTCTACAGCTGTCCACTGTAGGCTGACATCGCCAGTGGAGTCGGTGGAATGCCACTTCAAATAAGCATTTGGACTTGACTTGGAGGCAGGAGGTGTTTGGGCTGGTAGTGCAGGCTTGTGCTTAACCCTTGTTTGCTTTAATGGGCTTATATCAATGCGGAAAGGACTCAGCATCAAAGCTAGCAATGGGATTAGTTTCTGTCGCAGGTCTCCGCCCTCTGAAGTTGATGTAACAGTACAAAGGCGGTTATTGGGAGTGCAGTGGGTCTGAGTGAAGCACTTAGCGGCGCTGTGAGTTTCAGCTCAAAGAATAGACTGGATGTGGAATGTGGCACCGAAAAGAGTGGCTGTGTCAAAATGACCATTGTTTTGCACAAACTGACCAATGTTGAGACCCATGGACCTCCTAGAGGGCTTCCTTCGTGCTCAGGATCTGCAAGCAAAGCGAGAAGTATTGTCAGTGGCTTCAGCTTGCATGAAATGTGCGCATAAGGTCCGGTGTAATACACTCTTACACTCTTTTAACCCAATCTCTCCCCAGTTTAGCTGAGCCAATTAACCCGATCAGTAGGAGTGGGGGAACAAGCAAATGCCTCCTCTGATGCATGTGAAGCCAGCCACCCCCTAATTTCACTAGGCAGCCAACACAGACAGGAGCTCTGATTAGAGCTGGGCAGTATGATAAAATCTTGTATTGTATCATGATAAATTTTGTTATCATGATACACAATATGCTTTTCTGGGCATATCGAGGATATTGTAAGTGCTTAAAAAACACTGAACAACTGCAGGTTTCATGAGATACACAGTAATTAGACTGGTTTAATTAGATGAAGTGTAATAAAAATGACTAAAGTAGTAGTTTAATAGTAGTTTACTGATTTATTTAGTGTGTGATCACATGTATTGTGATAAATATTGTATATCATGAAAAATGTCTGTAAATATTGTGATTTAGCATTTTTACCATATTGCCTAGCACATCCACACATTTCTATTACAGCACCTTTAAATAAAGGCAGCACCTATTTTATAGGTTTACTTTATAGGAGCTAAAATCTTTGGATAATTGATCATATTTAGCCAATATATTTTCATAATCCAAAATGAAAGACTTTATTAATTGATATTTCAAGTATTTATTAGTCTGTAATGTACAGTATGTACGTTTTTAGGAAGTCTCTAGGGTTATATGGTTGAGAAAACTGAGTCTTGCAAAGTTTGTCTTGTATTGGCCTTCATAAATCAAATACACTGCCTCTTACCTGAAGGCTGCTTTACACCACAAGCAAAAAGAAATGTAACTGCTTCAGATCAATGCCCATATTAATCAATATCCCCGTCAAACTGTCCATGTCCAGCTCTTCGGCTGTGGCCATTTCTTTTCTTGCTCAAGCAGCTTTCCTGCTGTTATTGATCAGAAATGCACTGCTGAATTCATTCCTCGCATCACGTTTGGCTCAGCCAGTCACTCAACACTCCAAATCACACTTTCAATGCTAACCTGTGTAGCTGAAGGTGATGAGCTATAGATACACAGGTCAGTGCTGCAGGTAGAATATTGTAGGCTTTCCTTCTTAACATAGGCAGAGGAGTGCAGACCTTTGTGGTTACAAGGCTTTACACATTCCCCTTCATTATTCCTATTACTGTATCTATAACATTATTATACTGCAGAAAGTCAAGTTACTCATTTTTCTTTCATGTGTCTTGACATTTTTATCCTAATTCCCATTAGAGCAACTTTTTGACATATATTTCTACATACATACATTTATATATAATGATCCAACCATCTCATTTAAGAACTCCCTGGTCACTCCATCTACAGAAGCACGAGGCCTTCACGAGGGATGATCAGTTATCGTTCTCAACTCATATTGCAAATCATGCAGGTTTCTCCAAAGAATTTAACCCTTCCTCTCTAGAGAGACCACCCAGGTGTTTGTTTCTTCCTCTTGTCATTTCTAGACATGACTAGTGCAACTCTCTTTTGGTTGGTCTTCCTCTGCACACCATCAGGCCCCTGCAATGGATCCAGAAGGCAGCGGCCCAGGTCGTCTTCCAAGTTCAGCTATGTCACTCCACTGCTGCGTTCTCTTCACTGGCTTCCTGTAGCTGCTTCCCGCATCAGATTCAAAACCCTGACGCTGGCCTACAAAGCCTCCGTACTTGATGGCAGATGTCAAACGATGATCAGTACCGAGAGCTCTTTGAGCTTCAAGTACTGCTCGGCTCGACCTGCCACCCCTTAAGATCCACGGAAGACAAGCATCCAGACTTTTTTCTGTCCTGGAACCGAAGTGCTGGAACGAACTTCCTCTGGGCGTCCGAACCCATCTCTTCTAAGAGTACTTGGGCGAAGTGTAGTGCCGAGTATTATGGTCTCCATATTGACTTTTGTATGTAGTAGTATCTAAAGAGGGGTAAAGAGGGGTCTTTTGGATCCTTGTCGATATAAACTAGCAAACTAGACAACAAACTAGGGTATTTTCTGAGTACACTGACTTTTCGAAGTCGCTCTGGATAAGAGCGTCCGCTAAATGCCTTAAATGTAAATGTATATGTAAGTAAATTTCTCAGTGTCTCTTAATATAAAAAATACTGTATATAACATTTATTTTTGCCAAATCTAACTTTAATGTTTGTCTTGTAAATAGAAAAACATTATTTACACTTTTTATTTTTTTAAATTTTTTCAACATTTAACTAGAAGTGTGTTTCCTGAAGAAACTGTGAATGTGTCTTTGCAAATCTTTGCAGCTGATTTTTGTAACTACAAACAAACTCTCATAACTCATAACTCATAACTTGTCTGAGTGAAGTTGCCCAAATTGCCCAAGTATTAATTTTATTCAGGAGAGGACACTTTGCTGATCGATTTGGTGTAAAAACTGTGTGGAATTCATCAGGAATATATACATTATATAGATGCACAGAGAGATATTTACTATTTTAAGATCCAGCATGCTGTGTTTTTGGGTTTTATTAGTCATATCACCACAACAAAGTAATACTAATCAGTAGCAAGATGCTTCTTAAGAAAAATATATAGTGTGGTCATTTTAAGTTTTTAAGAAAGCAATGGATTTTGAGTCCAGAAGTCCAGAATTCCCCTGCAGCAGTTCATCCCTTCAGCTCTGAGCTGTGCAGATTGACTCTCCGTACATGTGGAGTGGGGTTCTGAATATCTTTAGAGATGTGAAGTAAGTCATGGTCAAATCAAAGAGGCTCTTTTCTGATCTAAACTTGGGTCTTGCACCAGCTTGCCAGGAAAGGCTGGGACCCATTTTTCCACGACTCGGCCTGCTGACACCTTCTTGTATCCATGGCAACTTGCATCAATTGACCTATTTAGAACCACAACAAGAAGTGGCGAGAGCCACGGGAGCGTGCGAGTGTGCCAACAGGGCAAATCGATCAGCGCATGAATGGAGCTGCTCGAGCACTCAGAGCTTTCCCTTCACACGCACAGTTGGTGGGGACTGGAGGGGCTGGAGACAAAACCTCCAACATAAACACATTCTGAAACTTCACTCCAGACATTTTATAATGAATTCTTACTCAAAGAAAAGCTATGGGGACATTCTTCAGCAATGTGACGGGGTTGTCGCTATTCATAATATTAGATATCAAACTGTAAATAAGTGGATGACTGGGCTAGAGCCTCTGCAAAACAGTAGGCTGGTCTTGTGGGGTGTTCCAGGTGGTTCCAGTGGTTAGTACCTGTCAAATGTGGTCCAAAGAAGGACCAGGGATAGGATCATGGGTACCCACCCAAGGCTGTTATTGATATGTGTGAGGAGGCCAGAGTTTTGTGGCACAAGGGGGACCTACACAATATTAGGCAGGTGGTCAAATGTTGTGTTGCTGCCTTTACTGTTGGATGCACTGTGACTTTTCTTCTCTGATTGGTATAATCTATGTGTTTGCTTGCTCAAAACACTATATAAACAAAATCAAAGCCTAGAGATTCTCTGCTTAATTAGTTCAAGCTCTTTATGCAGCAGGAAAATGACAGATTGACAGATTGTGCTATTACAGTGAAATCACAGCTGATATCAATAAATGATTTTAATCAAGTAATCATGGCAGGTCTAGTTATGACAAATACTGGTAAAAAAAACAACAACAAAAAACAGACAGGAATAAAGTTTTGCTGTCCCTCTGCCTCACTAGGTTCTAGCCATGCCCCTGTTAGCACTCATCTAGGGAGACGAACCAGGTCACCGCTTCAGAAAGCAGCAAACGGCATGGCCTGGCCAGTGGAATCAGGCTTTAGCTCAGATGTTTTGGTTTTTGCGCGGCGGCATCAGTGGACTATGGTGGCAGGAGTCCCAGGCTGCTGTAAGAAGGGGGGCAGGGCACGCTTCAGCTGCGCTCCACGCTGTGTGATCCTCTCACTGTAAACATGGCCACATTCTTAACTAGCCCGTTCAGGGCACACACGTCTAAACACAGCCGGGCCTTTCCCTGCTATCTGCTGTATGTGGGCCAGCGGGATGTGTGTTTAGCATTTCTGTCAACAAAAGCAGTGATGACTTACTGTGCTCCAGTAGTTTAACTACGGCTCGCTGGTATAATCAGAACATCATAACCCTCACATGCCCGCGTGTGCTATTTGCTATGGCTTGCAGCGGTAGGTCAGGGGGAACCAATGCACATGGCCTTATTTTTTGCGGCAGTTGCAGCTAGAAGATGCCTTAGAAGTTCTAAGAAGTCTAAAGTTAGAAAATTTGTACATATGATTTCTGGCATTTGTTACACAGTTACAATATAAATATGAATGAAATATGAAATATTATTTATTTTAAATATTAACTAAATATTATTATTTTATTAATTAAATTCTTTACTAGCAGGTTTAAGTGGGTACTTTTCCAGGTTATGTTCATATTGCATTATTTATTCCAAAACAGTTGAGTAAAATAAATTGTAGTGTTGCACCGATATCCATCAGTATCACTGCCAGTACTGACACTTACACAGTATCAGTAATCAGCAATAGAGAGCTCCATTAAGCTTACTGAAGTCCTACTTTTTTGTATTTATATTTATGTTTGCATGCTTTATTATGAAATGCTTAAATAACCAATAAAAGTCTATTAAAATAAAATAAACAATGTAAATCTGGTATTGTATCAGAAAGGAAAAAGTGGTATCGGTGCATCCCTAATAAATTGTGAGAAATAATCTGCCTCTGGTAGATATGTCATGGAAATGAGAACTTTCCTTTTGTATCAAGCAACAGAAATGTATATACTGTATGTTATTAATATATATGATTTACTTATTTACTCATTTATATATGATTTACGTGTCATTTCATGTCCTTCGGTATGACACGTTGCAATGCCGATACTAAAACAATATATTGTGCTGCCCTACTTTATGTTGATATGGCTCATATCTTTACTTTTTTATAAAAAAAAAAAATCAAGTGTGAAAAAAAGGGACAAAAATAAGAGAAAAGGGGAAGAAAAGAAACGGGAAAAAAGAAAAACAGGAAAAAGAAAACAGGAGAAGGGAAGACAAAAGGAGGAAAGGGAATAAAATGAGAAAACAATGGAACTGAAGGATGTATTGATCAAAAGCTGGAAAAGGAAAAAATGATTATGTATGGAAACGCTTTGTATTATGACCTAAAAACTAATAAAAATTGAGTAAAAGAATTATTATAATCTTTCAGAAGAGTTTATAAATGGAAACTAAGCTGCAAAAAGAGCCTGTTTTTTAATGAGCTGTTTTTGTGATGTTTTGAGTTATTGACATATATCCATTTACTCATCTAACAGCAGAAGCAAAGCAGCTTCTTTTTTTTCTTTTTGTTAAAAAATACTACAAGGCGTGAACAAACAATAGCGTATTGCACAGAATCCCATAAATCCAACATTATCTATACATTTCTTAGGTTAAATAAGTTGTTTTAAGTTGTTTGCTTTGCTGATGTTATAGTATATGTTCAAGGACTAGTTCTGCAAAAAATCTGATGAACTTTAATCATTATTTACCCCAGATGCAGACACATTTGGCATCTGTAGCCTCAGATTTATTTTGGCTTAGAATAGACGATGCTAGGCTAACATTGCTAACAGACACTTGATGTAGACTGTCACCAATCTATAACCAAAAAATACAGGCTCAAAATAGTCTCTCAATGCTGCCCAAAAAAGCCTCCAGAATTTTTTATTTGAGTGACCAATCATGGCTTGGAAAACAATGTGAGAGACTATAGTCTCTGCTTAGCTAAAAGGTAAGGTGGGCATTTTAAATAACCATAAGATTTCATCTAAAATTTATATAAGATTAAATTCATGCCATTTAACTAAAAACGTATTTCTGCAGCTTTTCTGCATGTTTTGAAAGCAAATAAAGGAAGAATGTGGCATGTTTTGATTGGTGATAGTGTAAGTCCAGTGTGCGTTGGTGATGTAAGCCTAGCATCTCTAATTTTACACTTTAAAAACTTACTGTATCTGCAGTCAGTGCAATCAGTGATAACTCACGTGGTGTTTCAGTTATAGAGCTGAACTTATAGAGCCCTTTTTTGTATTTTCCTCATGACTTGTTTTTTTCTGATCCCACAGAAGTGCTGATTAAAGTCCAGGTCTTTGACAACAGTGACCTCTCACCTCTGAAAGAAGCTGCAGTACAGGTGTATGGAAACCAGTCCACCTTGGCATCTGGCCTAGCAGGAGAAGATGGCATCGTCAAGGTTACCTTCATGTATCGCCCAGGGACCTGGGTCATTGTCGCAGCATCCAAGCATGGATTTGTAACTAACTCCGCCCCCTGGCACGCCAGTCGCATCCCATGTAAGTAGAGCCTATTCTCTGTGTTGTGTTTCTACCGCAGTAAAAACACAGTGAGACTGATAGAACTTATAGAGAGTCTCTATATTTAGATTTTGCGTTGCTGAAAAGAGTCAGGCTACTGGCGAGCACTGGAAGCTTTCTCCTCCAAGTAAAGGCAGAATCCAGACAAGTTACTCACAGAGAATGTCTTTCTAAAGCACTTCCTTAAGGATGATGTAATGAAGCTCCTCTTTAAGCAGTGGGCTATTGATGCATGAATCATCTCTTCACGTGATGGCCATTGGGTACTACACAGAGCGTGGAAATATTTCTAATGTAATTGAATACAGCTCATGAACCCAGCGTACTGAGAGGGCTTGAAATGATCTCTTTGAGATGAGTCTTGCTGTTGAAATTAAGGGGTTTTCGGTTACAGTCTACAAGAGAGTGTATGGAATCTGACCTTTTCACACAAATTATCTGTTAAACAGTAGGGGCTAGGCATGTGATGGAAACCCCACCAGCTGTCATTGGGATTTTGTCTTCCTTTACCTCCTTTGACTAAATTGCTTACTCACATTTAGCATGCTGACTGTTCTCCACGAGGGCTGCTATTACTATTTGCATATCTTTAACTTTTAAGTGGTGCTTCGGATGAGTGACACTGTGTGTTCTTGTATTCCACATTTTTTTAGCAGGCCAACTTGTGTCAGGTTTAAAAACCTGAAGGCAAAGTAGTGGTTTGGCTAAAAAATAAATGTAGTAGCATCTAAAACCTTCCACATTTTGGCTGCTAAATTGTAGATTGTAGAGCATTTTTCCACTTTCAACAAAAAAACACCAGACCATTGAATCCCACGTAAGATCCAGGGCCTGCTTGGTAGAACACTGCCCTAACTTCAGTGAGATTAAGGAACACACTTTACCACAGATTTCAAACTCCACCTTTAACCCATCTGAAGCAATAAACACACACACACACTCGCACTACTGATAGGGGAGGTGGACAGCCACCTCAGCACCCAGGGAGCAATCAAGGGTTAAGGGTCTTGATCAAGGGCACCTCAGCCATTGATGCAAGTCCTGGCGATCAAACCATCAACTTTCTAGTCCCATGCCCGCTTCTTTAACCTTCAGGCCTTGAAATTTGCAGACTGCAACATTAACATTAGCGCCACGATAGCTAATGTGATTGGACGTGATAGCTTTTCTCTATTTCTTTACAGTCTGCTTTGAGGACTGGGGTGTTAAACTGTCAATTTACTGTCAGTTGCAGTGCTGATGATAGAAAGGAACTGGATAACGATGATGATATTGAGAAGGATATGATGCATTCAGTTGAGCATGTCCTCAGATTCCAGGACAGGAAGACACTAAATTCATCATTTCCAAGAGTAACTAACCAAATTTAAAGGCACAGCTGTATCTTTTGGAATAGGCCACTGGGCCAGTAGATATATATGAAGGTTGGCCAGTGGGATCAAATAAAAAAAATCTTCCATTTGATTGATTATATGGTGAAATATATGGTATCATAAAAATTGTACCAAATCGTGATTCATTCATAAACATACATAATATTGCTTGTTAATCGTAAATATAATGTGCCTGGCTAGAGGTTTGTCTTCAAACTGAAAATTTTGCCCGTTTTTATAGACAACAGTGTGTAGGACCAAACCAACGCTTTTACACAGATGCCAGAAACACTTGGTTTCTTCCGGTATGTTTATGTTTCACTGACGCTTTGCTGACACATCCAGTTGTCAGCTCTCTTACATCTCCGTCCAGCTCCACTCTCCACTGACTATCTGTCTGTCTCTCTCTCTCTCTCTCTCTCTGCCCAACCTCGCCCACCCTGTGTTCATACCCCACGCCTCTTAAGCAGCTAAATCAGGCATAGCTCAAAGCTGTCTGCGCCAACAGCTGGAGGCCACTTAGTCGTGCAGACTCCACTTTTAGAAGCAGCGAGAAATGCGGCCCACCCCGGCGACTCGGGGCTAGAGCAGCCTGGATGCTGCGTACAAGCATCTCCAGCACGGCTTTAGTCCCTCAGGGCATTACACGCATACCCAGCTCTAATCTCCTCTCTAGCCACCCCAAATTAGAAGGGAAGGCCCACGCATGCACAGATGGACGCATGAGAGTCATCCTAAGAGATTTCCTTGTTGCGCCTATTCTCAAGGATTACTTGGGGCAATGCGGTCGCTGATGCTTGACCTACAGTAAATGTACAGTGAAATTACATTGGTGGCAAGTGGCTGAGCTCCGGTCATCATGTGTAGGAGAAGTTATACTGCGGGCTTGGACCCGGAAGGTTGCTGGTTTGAAGCCCTGGACCGGCAGGGAGTTGGGGATGGGAGAGTGACAGAACAGTGCCTATTCCTCCTTCCTTAACATTCATGGCTGAGGTGCCCTTGAGCAAGACACCTAATCCCTAATTGCTCCCCGCCCTGTGAGGTGGCTGCCCACTACTCCGGATGTGTGTTCCTAGTGCCCAGGTCACTTCTGTGAGTGTCTGTTTTAACTCCCAGGTTAAATGTGGAGGGTGAATTCTGTTGTACTGCTGTGTAAAGTGTGTGTCCTAATTCTAATATTGTAGTGTCAGCACAGAACAAGAAGCAGGACGCATTCTTGGTATGGAAGCAAGGAGCTTTGTTTATTGTGAAGCCGGCCAGAACTCTTCACTTGAGTTGATGCATGAATCACGGTGCAGTTGATTCATTAGACAGTGACTCACTGAGCTTCGCTTACACACACACAAACAAAACGTGGCAAGTCACAAACCACAGCAGGCTTAGCCTAACTGACCACATGTGCAAGACTACATTTCCAGCGGCCTTCTAAAGTTATAGGAAAGGAAAGTAAGGGAAGGCACCGTAAATGGAATTCAGCCTCCACATTTAAGGCAGCTATAGCAGTGAACATACTTACACACTCACAGTAGTGAATAAGGCAGTGGCTTCCCCAGAGCTGTGGGAAGCCACCTCAGCAGCCTGCAAGCAATTAGGGGCTAGGTGTCTTGCTCAAGGGCACCTCAGCCGTGAATGTTGAGGGAGACAAAAGCGCTGTATTGTCACTTCCCCCACCTCCAGTTCCTGCCCGTCAAGGGGATTGAACCAGCAACCCTCCAGTCCCAAGCCTGCTTCTCTGAAAATTAGGCAGAAGCTGCCCTACAGTTTATATACTTAGACTCTTATATACATACACTTGCAGAAACACAGGGCAGGTATAACTCGCCACGTAAACGTGAAGGGCTCCCAGGATTTACTGCCTAACTCCGACCAGGACGCTTACTGAATGGTGCCGGACGCCACAATGTATGCATAGGGCGTAAATAAAGTTCTTGTTTTCAGTGGGTAAAAATCTAATACTGAATATCAGTAATAGCACAGTGTTTCATAATCACAATAATACTCTCAAGGTTGTGCTGTACTGAGAAATATGGCACTGGTGTGCTGTGGTTGTAGACAAAAGGCCCAAGGCTGAACGCAGCCCTCTCCTTTACATTCAGAAGTTAAGATTTTTTTGTTTACTCTTTCACTGTAAGTACTTACATTATTGCATGTGTAATTACATTGTGAGTTATGTTTTGAAGTACTATTTGTCCTTTTATTTGATTTAGTTCGAGAAATGTCAGAAATGCAGTAAAATGAGGTTCAGCAATCCAACATGAGATGGAGTGTGTTGTTGCACTGTACTGTTGGATGCTATATCATAGTATTTCCTTTCCTTTGGGAGTTGTTTTAAATAGCATCTGCTCTGCAGTCTCTAGAGTCTCCGGTGTCATCAGTCGCTGCAGCTTCCAACACCTCTATTAATTTGATGATAATGCTGTGGGTGTTGCATAATCAGTCTGTTTTAGCTCTGCCTGTGTGCCAACGTCAGTCTTACCTCAACACCATCTGTAGGCTGCCTTTGTAGGGTGCATTGATCAGGAAGATATTTGCATGGGCATATGTGTAGCTGTCCTTATAATACCTAGTTGTACACTGACAGTTATCAACACAGTCAGGCTACTCTGAAGTGAAGGGTCATTCATGCCATCATTCATTTGTATATGTCTTACACAACATATTTTTGTTATATTTAATTTAACTTTTTTTTGTATTTGTGTTTTTAAGATTGATGTATATAAATAATCTATAGAAATAATCTGCCCTGTATTGTGCCTAATTCAAAGAGCAGTCTGGGCTAAAACACTACCTAGAACATCAGTGTGAATGGGCCAGGATGAGCAGTTTAGGGCTAATGGGCGGAGATATGCTAATGTACATTTTAAAACAGCAGCCAAATTTACACACTAGACCTGGGTTCTTCAAATCCAGCCTTCAAATCCAGTCCAGCACAGTTTGCTTACTTTTTCTGGTCAAACAGGCATACTAAATCTGGGGATCAACAAACAACAATCTGTTAATTTAAGAAGCAAGGAAAATACAATTTTCCATTAGACAGGCATGTTAACTGCATCCAGAGTGAACTAATTAACCCATAAACTCTAATTGAATTATTCAGTTAAACTAAAAACTTCAAAAAAAGCTACAACTATTATGAATCCATTTAGCTTTAGCTAGGCGTCCCACAGGGTTCTATTTTAGGGCCTATGAAACTGATGTAAATTATAAAAACATGACGAGTTGTGGGCTTACATATAGAGTTCAAAGGGTTTGAGGGATTAAGGCAGCATAGCTCTGTGATGTTGTCTGTTTACAATTACAGCGATGCAAGCCTCATCTACAGTGTGGTGTCTTTTAATTGGACACCTTAACATTCATCTGTGTCCCACATGTTGAAGCTGAAAACGTCAGCATGATGGCGTGAGCCATGTGCAGTGAAGTGTTGTTTGCAGTCCAGCACGGTGTGGTTTTTGAGAAGAGCGTGCCAAGGTCACAGATTCCATGTAGGGCTGGACAACATATCATTGGTTACCCACTATTGCAATATTGGCTTTGATCATGAATATAGTGCACAAGGCTACAATATGCAAATGTGTGCGCTAACCATTTGCACTCTTTTCTTTACTTTGTACTTTGAACAGACAGCTGAGTACCAGATGAGTTTCCGTGGGTGTTTGGTTGTATCAAGGCAATCACACGATCCAACATAATCATAAATCAGTTTGGTCAACAATGAAGCCGGCCAGGCTAGTGTTAACCTTATATACTGGGCTTGATTCATAAAACTAAGCAGTAACTGGGCTGAGTATGCAGCTCGGTAATGAAGTATCTATCTATGGCTGGGATTGATGGACCACTCTCTCTTTACAATTATGATATTTTAATACATGCTTTGAGTAAAATGTTAATGTTAAGTTGTTTTAGTGCCAAAATGATCATCAAACTACATCAGAGTATTTCTCAGAGTTACAGACTTTAATGTTTTTACCAAAATACAGTAAAAAATAATTAACAGAAAAATCTAAATACAAATATTTGGTAATATCAACATGATATCAAATGTAATAACAGCTCCCAGACACTGTGGAAATTGGAGACGAGACAATGTGGGGAGTACCAACGCTTCACCTACACTGTATGGTTACTCTGGGTTGAGCTGGGTTGATCTCCTCTTTCTGTATCTGTTTTAATTAGATCAGTCAAGCCACATTCTCATCATAAAATACTCACTAGTATTGAATTCTGTAATAAAGATAATCTCTGCTCATTAATAAATGTATTTGATGACGTTTCTGTGAGATGTTTGAGAACATTAGATAAAACAAATTCTTAAATCCAAAAGATAATCAGCATCTTTCCAGGGAAATTTACCTCCACGCTAGTTCAGGTGGGATTTTTTTGCAGGACGGGGATGTGTTCGGAATCACTAAGAGCACATGGAAATGGGGGGAAAGAGTGTGGCAGTGGCATATATCCTTAATAGTAAAACATACTGGTTGTTAGAAAGTTTTTTTGGTTTCCATGTGGTGTTTCTTTTGGTTCTGAAACCAAATGTTGAGTTTAAGCAGCTTGTTTAAAGGCCACATATTGAAGTTTAGTAGCTTTTTACATAGAGATGTGTAACTGAATGTGAAACTGCTGCACTTTTTTTGTTTCTAACCTAGCTTTTTTCCACTGCTCTGAAATGGGAATTTTAAACATTCATTTAAAAAGCTGTTTGGTGAAGCTTAGCAAGGTTATGCTTCCCTACTTACACATGTTTCTGCATTCTGGCAATTTTTATTTTTTCATAGCTCTGAAACTTTACAAATGTGCAGTTCCTCAACCAGTAAATGCTGTTCTTTCAAGCTTATTATATAGAATTTGGGATAAGATATGAAAAAGTACAGCCTATAAATGGTGGGACACTATAAATATTGGGATTTATAGCCATCTGTCCAGTATTTAAGTCAGAGTTGGTATCGGTATCGGTACTCTGTGTCAGCAGAGACTTAGAAAATATGGTATTGGAAAAAGTGGTATCGGTGCATCCACTAGTTATGTATGTTTATGAATGAACAAATCTCTCTTAACGTCACAGTAAATCTGCTGGTATATTTATGAATCTGGCCCTGCAAGTTATATCATAATCACAGCTCAGGATAATCGCAATGTGGAATTTAATCCATGCCACAAGGCCCTAATTGCATTTGTGCTTTCAATGCATCAATGCTCTCAGCATTTCCATGGCAAAGTCAATACAAAGAGGCGCTGTTGGTGATCCCGCGGTCACAGAAATGGGACAGTGAGTCAGCTATTTGAAGGAGGGCTTTATCAGGCTTCATATTAGCAGAGGGACACATGAGGATGCTGCCACCTGCCCCCGTTTTCTGTCTTTTATTCATAACACAGGAGGAGGAGCGCTAAAAAGAGCCCCGGTGTCCCGAAGCTTGGACTGTTCCCCTACCGCTCTGAAAATCTGTGCGAGTCACGCAAGCTCAGAGTGAGTCATGATTAGAGAGACGACATTTCGCTTGCAGCCCTGACTGTCTGCTCTAAACTCAGGGGTTGATATCTGCCCAGTGAGCTTGCTCTTAACATGTTTGAACAACGGCCTCAGTCTCGTCCTCAGATAGAACCCCTATGTGGCACTGGTTCATTTTCACTTCCGCTTTAGTGTCCATATAGTTCTGCACAGGGATTTTGGTCTCTTGCCTCCCTTTTTACTTGTTTTTTTTTGTTCATTTTTTCTTCACAAACATCTACAACCCCTACTAGTTTTGTTGTTGTCTGTACTGATTTCTATTAATTGCAGGTTGGAATTTCTTTTTCCTTACCTTAAAATTACAGATTTAAAATCAATGTGAAGCTCCAGTAACCTGCATTAGGGAGAATAGGGAGAGTCTCTGCTGTTTTTACTCCGGGCTTGGCATGCCAGAAACTGCACCATGTAACTTTGGTGAAGTGGGCAGGACAACTCTAACGAGAACTAGCGAGAACATGTAATGCTGTGTAACTCTTATTTTTCAGTGAGGGCTCTGTATCTCTCAGCTTGTCAACAAAAGCATGTGTAAAGCATGTGATTTAGCCGTAGCTCAAGCTCAAAATACACTTCTCTACTGCAGGGGAGGCTTGAGCAAGAAATTTTTGCAGCTGCTAGCAAAGAAGTTACCCCCCCCCCAACGTCTAAGGCTTGGCTAATGCTACCCTCTATGTTCTGTGGACGTGAGACGTTTTGTCCTGATTGGTTGGATGTTTATAGGTCCATCATTAGTTTTTTTTTTCCTGTTCACAGAGCCTTGCTGAGCAAATAATAGCAGATTTCATGTCCCGTGAATACATCCCACCTATCAACCTGTCTACACATGTCTAATTTGTCCTCAAATTTCTTACTAACTCTCAGCATCACACCTTTCTGTTGTTGCTTTGTCTGAGGAGGCAGTGTATTATTCTTATCACTTTTTTCTGCTGTGTACCTACTGAGCATAATATTAAGAGAAGCAGGCTCCCTTCTGTTGAGAGCATCTGCGCTTTTGTGTGTGTGTGTGTGTGTGTGTGTGTGTGTGTTTGTGCAACAGATCTTTGATAAGTAAGAATGTGTGGGGAATGCATACCAGGTCTTGGAAAGCATCCTAAGTCTCCTCCATTTAGTGCACATAAACAATTGCAGGCCCATTCCCAAACTAGAAGGTTTAATATGTAAAGTTCATAAATAATAATAATAATAATAGTAATAATATATGTGCAGTGTTTGCAAGATTGTAAGATACCTGATTGCATTATTACAAACTGCTATTAAGAACCTCTGGTAACTCTGTGGGGGACAGACATCCTCACGGCAGGGTCATTGGCACGGCCATAGAGTGCAGCAGATGGGAGCTGGGAGAGGAGGTTTTCAGCTCCCAGCATGGCCCAGTCTCTTGGAGCTTGGCCAACCCATATGTAAGTGCCTACATAAAGCGTGAATCAGTCCTGTTCCACCAGCAGCTAAATTTACGGCTCGATGGCAATAGTGTGGTGAGAAAAGCGTAGTGAACCCATTGAAATGATCCTGGTCTTTAAGCATGAATGATGTCTAAATTATAACTTGAACATCATCTAAGTCATGTAATAAAACAAACATGTATTTGCAGTGCCATAACCCAAATAATCGAAAATTTTGGATCATTGCCAAGACCAAACCTCTTCTGAGTTTTAGTTTCTGACACAGCTTGGAATTCACTAGTTCGTCAGTAATTTCAGTAATGATACAGGATATAAACCTTTAATCATCCTCCACCATGCTTCACAGTTTGAATGTGGGGGAGGTGCAATAAGAGGTGGGCGATATGCCCTAATTATGCACTTTTTGTAATGAATTTAGTTTATCAGTGCTGTAGTTTACATTATATTGTCAGTATCCACAACATGCTCACAAAAGCATTTTTGTGGCATTGTGTGGTATAATGTATCACAGTATAATATCATTAAGTATCTCGTGGTATCATTTTGGAGGAGACCAGCTTTTAGGGATGAGAGTTCACCAGAATTGACCCACTACCTCTTTACCACTATACCAACAGCATGCGCACCAAGCAGCCTATATCTCCCACCATACTACACCATCAATCAAACTCTGCCCTTCGCCACCTAACCTCAGCCCTTCTTACCAGAAATGAATAAAGGCAGATGTTTTAGTGCTGTAATCTGGATTCAGCTAAACATTCTGCAGTTCCCGGGTATACTATGGAACCATGGCCCGGGGGTCGTGAGTTCGAAGACTGAGCCATGCCGCTTTGCCATCAGCGACCAGAGTCAGAGAGAGCACAGAGAGGGAATTGGCCATGCTCTCTGCGGGTGGGTAGCTGGCGTTCTCTCCCCTCATCAATGTTGGCCCGCACAGGCTTCCATTAGCTGGTGTGGTGAAGTTAGGTGACCGGTGCATTCCTCAGAACGTGTCGGCTGCCCAGGCAAAAAGAGGTGATGGCTGGCTTTACATGAAAAGTCCTTACCCTCCTAGGGTCACTGTACTATGGACAGCGAAATGTGTCTCTTTTGCATTTGACTCATCCATGGTGGGGAACACACACACAGGTGAACTAGGGGCAGTGAACACACACACACACAGAGCAGTGGGCAGCCAGCTCCAGCAGAGAGGGTTAAGGGCCTTGCTCAAGGGCCCAACAGTGGCAACTTGCCAAGCCCAGGTATCAAACCCACAACCCTGTCATTAATAGCCTGGAGCTCTAACTGCTGAGCCACCACTGCTAGGGGATGGGTCAATTAACAGTACCAACCTGTACGAAATTTACGCAGTTTTCTTTTAAGCAATTCTGTGCTGATTCCACCATGATGCTGATCATCCCTGCTAGTTCTCAGACACGACCAACACCAGAAGACTAACCTCAGTCCTGCTTCAGATGTGAGGTGTATACAGCACTGTCATTTATTGCACACTTCTCTTGTCATACAAAATCACGAGTTTTCTGTGGATCGTCAAAGCTCTTTGAAGCTAAAACCCAGTTTCCTGAATAGCTTCACTGTTTCGCCCACAACAATGTATGCTGGTGACTCAGGTTTGCTGAATCATGTTCTTCACACATGTGCTGGCATTTAGCGAAACCTCAGGGTTGAGTGTTGGTTGCTTGTCCACAGTGACAGAAAAACATGCTCGACTACTCTGTCCCTATTAATAAAGTCAAGCAAGCTCTTTTCTCCAGCAGCTAAAGCAGCTCAGTTATTACACACAGCCTTGCCTCAGCTCGGATTCTGCTCCTGTCAATAATACACAGCCTCAAACGCTCCGATTTCCCAGTTCTTCCCTTGACGCTCGTTCCAAATATCAAACCCTTTTTGAAATATTCAGACTTAAAAATGATTTCAACTGTTCAGATGTTCCTTAAAGAGGCTAAATAATGCATTTATTGCTTATTTGAAGTAGTTTTTGATGTATAAACAGCAAAAGTATCTGTCTTTGCTCGGGGTGAGAAATGCTCAGATGTGGTTATGATTTTCCTTTAACAAAGGGTTTGTGGTTTGTTTTTATTGGCTGCTTGCATGCAGATGAATAGCTTGGCCTAACCTCGAATAAGTTTAAGACTAGAACAAGAACTTCTTGTAAGTATTCCAGAGTCTTACTCTATAAAGTTGCTCTCTGGGTTGCCTCAGTGTTCAGTTGTCACAGTGTGCTATTGGCTAGCTGAAGAGATTGTAGAGTTTGGAAAGGTTAGCTTTTAGCCTAGCACCCTGCCAGTTCGATCAGCTTCTGATGACTCACTCTACCTTCACCCTGTTAGCGGGTGTTAGCCATTGCGTTTAACCTCAACAGGCTTTTGCTTTGCTTGCTGGCTGTATGTGAATATTGGGGGTGTAAATAAAACGAGTCAAGACAGCAGTTTAACAGTCTTGGGGTTTTGGGATCAGAATGGTTTTCAAGTTCTGATTTACTTGTGTAGAGTTTTGCTTTTGAAAGTGGACACAACAGTATTTGAGGGTCAAGGTTTGTCACTTCTATGTAGCGAATACGAACCTATTCAACCATGGAAAGGAAAAGTCAGTTTTCCATCCTAAGACATCTTTGCGGCAGTTGTATCAATAAAAGGAGCATCATGGAAGAATGGGCATTTCCTGCAATTGAGCTCCCCCTACAGTTGCGGAGTGTAATTGACTTTCACACCACCACAAATATGGCTCAGGTTCCGCAGCGTTACAGTCCCTATTACCAGTGAGTGTAGGATCATCAAAATAATTTTAATAAAGTCATTTAAGGCAAAATTGCTACATAATGTTGCTTTAAAGTGGAATGGGAAATGTGAATTAGAAGCTAGTAAATAAGAAACATCATGATAAAGATTACCTTTTGTTTGGATTGCACGGCATTGAGCAGCAAGAGTTGATTGTCTCAGAATAACAATGGATGTTGATGCCACAAACTGCAGTAAAAGAGGGTACTAATGCTAAATGCTAATACTAAGTGATTTGCAGTAGACGAAATCAGGCATTGGCTTACTTTACCAAACTAGTGCAAATGAACCCTGGGAGATGTTGGAATAAAGCTGTAGAGGGTCTCAGATATAAAATAACAAAACTAGACCACAAAATACCTCCTAGGGTGTTTGATGCTTAGTTAGGTGCTGAAGCCGAGTTGCCAAAATTGTATTGTGGCACCAAGTATTTTGTTCTGAATGTTTATTTAGAGAGCTGGGAGATTAATTTGATTGATTGATTGATTGACAGCACCATGGTCCTTTTTAATAGAAATGAGAAAACACCATGCAGCAAAATATGCATATAGGTTCAGGGTTTTTTCTAGTAGCGGAATTTCAAATACACATTATGGGACAAATTGCCAGTCATTGAAAAAGGTCAGCTTCAATCAGTGGTCTTTTAAATCAGGTTTAATCAAATAATCGTGACGGTCCTACTGATGTGTGAAGCTGTATTACATCTTTACTTAGTGAGGCACCATCAAATGATCCGGAAGATGCATCAGAAAAAACTTACTATGATTTGCTGACTCTCTCTCTCTCTCTCTCTCTCTCTCTCTGCTTAACTGTCTATCTCTCTCTCCCTTACTCTCTGCCAGTGTATGCTTCAGTGAGTCTGTACCTGCTCCCTCAGAGGCCGGCCACCCTGCTGCTGTATGATGATGTGGTGCAGCTCCTGCTGGGTTCTCCAGGTGAGTCTCATTCAGAGCTAACCTCACTGTCCCAGCATTCCCCTGGACCAGTTAGATATCCTCGGGGGGTGGGGGGTCTAGGGCAGGGTGCTTGATGCTCAGTTAGGTGCCGAAGCGGAATAGTATTGGCAACAATTGTATTGTGATTTGTTGTTATATTGTAAGATTTTATGTTCTAATGTTCTAAAGTCATACATTTTTTAAAAATGCTGATTTATCAGGATATCTTTTCATGGTCTCAGACCTTGGTCAGCAAGTTTCACAGAGACATGTTGCCACATGTGATTAGTAACTATCAGCTTCAGATGAACAAAGTTGCAAGCTTTATATATTCTCTGAGTCTTCAAACCTTGTACTGTCGTTGCCCACAAGGCAGGGGAAGGCTATAGAAAGGTAGGCAAGTGGTTGAGCTTGTGGTTTCTACAGTGTGCACTCAAATATTTCAGTTCAGGGGACCTGTGGAGGTCTAGATAAGGAAACTTTATATATGCGGGTAAGACAAGTCCAGCACATCAAGCTGGTGACATCCCACATAAATAAAATTAAGTTGTGGCCACAACTTGGTATGGCATGGGAACAAGGTCCTAAGTTGTGGCCACAACTAAGTAAGACAAGAGCTTGTTCCCACGCGTTCCAAAGTAGTGGTTAGGACTTAAATATCTTGTTCCCACGCCATGGCCACAACCTTGTAAGGCATGCAATTTAATTATCTTATTCTCACAAATTACTAAGATATGACTATGACTTATTTATCTCATTCCCACGTCTTACTAAGATGTGGACAATCAGTGTACTGAAAGTGTTGTACCTCAAATACATTGTTTCATCCATTTATCCAGCCCACTCTGCCCCCCTGCTTTATCCAGGAGACATTTAACAGTTGTAACTCTCAGAGCAGGTTGATTGCTACATGCTTCCAGCAGGGTTATTTGGCTGAGTACGTCTGTATGTGGTGGCTGCCATGGCTGTATAATCCATGTTCCAGACACTAAACTCTGCTTCTGGAGTCAAATAAAGTGGGCCGCTTATTACGAGCACATATTTAAGAATTTATATCTGCTGTGTGTGAATTTGCTGATGTGGTGCTCTCATGTGATAAACACCTCACTCTCATGCCGCCAGAAGTGCTGATGGCTGGATGCAGGGAAGATTAAGATGTGCAATTAAAGAGATTCAGGCGATACGCTCCGCCTGGAGGGCATTTCGCAGCTTCTCAGCACCTATAACACACAATGAATGTCCAGCAGAATTTACACACGTTATCAAACGGCCTGTGAGCTTTAGCATGCTGCTGTTCCCTCAGGCAGTGTGAAAAAAGGAGTTATAGGCCCTGCTTGAGTGCTAGTTGAACAGCCTGAGTGTCTCGTCTCTCTGGCTTTAGCCCACAGCTAGCTTGCTGTTTAGTGATTGGATGGAGTTATGGAGGGAATTACTGGTGTGCAGTAGAGCTTGGGTTGAATGGTTGAATGTCCTTTCTATGATGAAGAAGCACATGAAATAATACCTGCAGACACACAGACACTGGATGTTTCCTTAAAAAGCTGCTAAAGCTAATCGCTACTGTAGATAATCCACGTTTTACCTCAACCCACCACAGAAGAAGCTTTTCTGTGAGGGAACGTCCCTTTAGTGAAATAGTCTGAACTGTGTGGATTGATGGTGTGGGCTCTTTCATCGGGGTTAGGCTTCATTGGTGTGTTTATTACTCCAGATCTAGCTGTCTTTGGTTTGTTTAGTTGGCAGTGAAGGAGCTCTGAGCTCTCAGTGTGTTTATCTCCATCTTCTCCACCAAGCTGGATGATGTAATCCTTCTTGTGAAGAAAAATAAAACATTTCACTCTCATCTCCCACCGCCCCCTCTCACGCTCTGATTTTCTCAAGCTTGTGACCTTCTCCCTCTCTTTCACTCGTTCTCTCGCTGTCTCATTCTCTCTTTCTCACTCGTCCTTTCCCTCTAGCACGTCCTTCTGTCCTCTTCTCTCTCACTTTTTTCTCTTTAGTTTATTTCTCTCTCACTGTCGCTTTTTTTCTCTGCTATGTGTCCACCTCTCTTTTTCCTTCCTCTCTCTCTTTCTCTCTCTCTCTGTCTCTGTCTGATTTCTTGCTCTAGCTCTTGTCTCTCATTTTCTCTCTCTCTCTATATCCCTCTTGTCTCTTGCTTTCTTTCTGTCGTCTCTCATTTTCTCTTTAGCTGTCGTCTCTTCTTTTCTCTCTCTTTAGCTTTCTCTCGTTCTCTATCTCTCTTGTCTCTTGCTCTCTCTCTCTCGCTGTCTTTCTTGTCTCTCGTTTTCTCTCTCTATCTCTCGTCTCTTGTTCTCTCTGTCTCTCTCGTCTCTCGTTTTCTCTCTCTATCTCTCGTCTCTTGTTCTCTCTGTCTCTCTCGTCTCTCGTTCTCTCTGTCTCTCTCGTCTCTCGTTTTCTCTCTCTATCTCTCGTCTCTTGTTCTCTCTGTCTCTCTCGTCTCTCGTTTTCTCTCTATATATCTCTCTCGTCTCTTGTTCTCTCTGTCTCTCTCGTCTCTCGTTTTCTCTCTCTGTCTCTCTCGTCTCTCGTTTTCTCTCACTATATCTCTCTCGTCTCTTGTTTTCTCTCTCTGTCTCTCTCATCTCTCGTTTTCTCTCACTATATCTCTCTCGTCTCTTGTTTTCTCTCTCTGTCTCTCTCGTCTCTCGTTTTCTCTCTCGTCTCTTGTTCTCTCTGTCTCTCTCGTCTCTCGTTTTCTCTATATATATCTCTCTCGTCTCTTGTTCTCTCTGTCTCTCTCGTCTCTCGTTTTCTCTCTCTGTCTCTCTCGTCTCTCGTTTTCTCTCTCTATCTCTCGTCTCTTGTTCTCTCTGTCTCTCTCGTTTTCTCTCTATATATCTCTCTCGTCTCTTGTTCTCTCTGTCTCTCTCGTCTCTCGTTTTCTCTCTCTGTCTCTCTCGTCTCTCGTTTTCTCTCTCTATCTCTCGTCTCTTGTTCTCTCTGTCTCTCTCGTTTTCTCTCTATATATCTCTCTCATCTCTTGTTCTCTCTGTCTCTCTCATCTCTCGTTTTCTCTCTCTGTCTCTCTCGTCTCTCGTTTTCTCTCACTATATCTCTCTCGTCTCTTGTTTTCTCTCTGTCTCTCTCATCTCTCGTTTTCTCTCACTATATCTCTCTCGTCTCTTGTTTTCTCTCTCTGTCTCTCTCGTCTCTCGTTTTCTCTCTCTGTCTCTCTCGTCTCTCGTTTTCTTTCTCTCTCCTCTCTCGTTTTCTCTCACTATATCTCTCTCGTCTCTTGTTCTCTCTCGTCTCTCATTCTCTCCATCTCTCTTGTCTCTCATTTTCTCTCTAGCTATCGTCTCTTTTGTTTTCTCTCTCTAGCCCTCGTTTCGTTTTCTCTATCTCTTTGTCTCTTGGTTTTCACTTTCTTTTACTCGCTCTCTCTCATCTCTTATTTTCTCTATGTGTCTCTCCTTTACTTCATATATGTTTTCTCTCTCCTGTCCCTCTGTCTCTCTCTCGTCTCTTGATTTTTGTCTCGTTTACTTCTCTTGTTCTCTCTGTTTCCCCTTTCTCTTTCTCTTCTTTTTTCTACACTGCAAGTCTCTCTCTCTCTCTCTCTCTCTCTCTGTCAGGTGATCACTCTCTGTCTTTGCTTTTGTCTCTCATTTTCTCTTTCTCTTTCTTTCATGTTCACTTTCTCTTTCTCTCTCTCATTCATGTTCTCTCTCTCTTATTCTTACTTGTCTCTCCTGTTCTCTCTCTCCCTTTCTTTTTCCAATTGTCTATACCCTCTCTCTCTCTTTCTCCCTCTCTCCCTCTCTCTCTCTTTCTCCCTCTCTCCCTCTCTCTCTTTCTCCCTTTCCCTCCCCTCTCTCTGCCTCCTGACGCAGCTCTTTTTATCTAATCCTTATCTGCTTAACAAGCCTCTCTCCACACACAGCTGAATGACTGCAGAAGCTCTGGGGTTTCTGGCTGCTGTTTGAGAAGGCTTGAGCCATGACAATAGAGTCAGCCATCCATCAGTAATGGCTGTGGAGCATTAAATCTCAGAAAGAGGGCTATGTTATGGATAAAGTCCCGCCCTTCAACAGTAAAAGCCAGTCAACATGCTGGTTATGGATAAAGTCCCGCCCTTCAACAGTAAGAGCCAGTCTACATGCTGGTTATGGATAAAGTCCCGCCCTTCAACAGTAACAGCCAGTCTACATGCTGGTTATGGATAAAGTCCCTCCCTTCAACAGGAAGAGCCAGTCAACATGCTTTATATGGATAAAGTCCCGCCCTTCAACAGTAAAAGCCAGTCAACATGCTGGTTATGGATAAAGTCCCGCCCTTCAACAGTAAGAGCCAGTCTACATGCTGGTTATGGATAAAGTCCCGCCCTTCAACAGATAGAGCCAGTCTACATGCTGGTTATGGATAAAGTCCCGCCCTTCAACAGTAAGAGCCAGTCTACATGCTGGTTATGGATAAAGTCCCGCCCTTCAACAGTAAGAGCCAGTCAACATGCTGGTTATGGATAAAGTCCCGCCCTTCAACAGTAAGAGCCAGTCTACATGCTGGTTATGGATAAAGTCCCGCCCTTCAACAGATAGAGCCAGTCTACATGCTGGTTATGGATAAAGTCCCGCCCTTCAACAGATAGACCCAGTCAACATGCTGGTTGTGAATAAGTCTTGTCTATCCAGATTTTGATTACTTAAAGGCACTGCATACGATTTCCAATCCACTACACTTTATGTAAAATTTAGCGGATGTTTCCTCACGGTCCGCTAGCCTTGCGGTGTGTGTGTGAAAGCCCTGGCTCCGTAAATGGGAAACAAACTAATTGGCCAGTTTGTGAATGTTTACTTAGCAGCAGCAATTGTAGCGACAGTTTGCCAACCCACAAACTAGCTAGCTAACGCTAACCCAGCTAAAGCTAATTGTTGTTACCTTGCCAATGCATGTGCGGTACACTAAAGGGAGGAATATGGTTGTTTTGCTGTTGACATCAAATATCATTATGGTTCCCGAATCGCATACAGCATCTTTAATATCCCAAAAACAACAAAATATGAACGTCAGCCGTCGCTACTATACTAAGTCAAACTGATGTTGGCATTAGACGTTGTCCTGACACAGAATTTTGGTCACCTGATGTCACGACCTACATTCACCCAGATAACAACACCTATTAATGTTGGTGGCCAGCTGGGCAGGGTCTCTTTAGTGTAGCCCGGCCTAATAGTCTAATAGCAACTGGCTATAATGGCAGTAAATATAGTACAGTTGTATAGTAAACACTTTGTCTGCTTTAGATAATATAGTTCATATAGTTAATACAGTTATCTTAACAAGAGTGCTTATTAGATCATCAGATCAGACTGGACTGGGTCTCTGTCTCTGCTGCTACAGAGAAGGCCTGAGTAGTGATTTGGGGCACTTCCCCAATAGCGCTAACCAGTGTTCATTGATTTTAGTTAGTCTCGTTTAAAAGGGAGCACTGTGTTCCCCTTTTATTCCCACTGACACGCCAGCAGCTTGCTCTCTGCTCCTCCATTAAGAGGGCCTCTCAATCCCGAATGGCTTTACTGTCACCCATTTATTCACGAGGACTAAAGCAGAGCGTTTGCTGGATGTAAGCCAGCAATATGTTTTATCACGTGATTCACGTTAAAATGTGTGTGTGTGTGTTTACCACCATGGATGGGTCAAATGCAGAGGACACTTTTCGCCGTCTTGGTGAGTCACCACTGGCTTGCTCAGAATAGGCCTGGTCCAAGATCTTTGTAAAGCTGCTTGTGACAATAATTGAGAAGAGCTATTTCAATACATTTGATTCAACTGAATAGAACTAAATTAATAACTCGATTAAACTCAATTAAAAACACTACAATGACAAAAGTATTGGGACACCTGCTCATTCATTGCTTCTTTCAAAATCAAGGGTATTAAAAAAGTACCCTGCTTTCATTGGAGTAACTTTCTCTACTGTCCAGGGAATAGATTTCGGAGCATTTGCAGTGAGGAATTGATTGCGTTCAGCCACAATCACCATCCCACCTCATCGCCAACTCCCCAACTTATCCAGAAGTATTGCATGGAGCATCATTCATCATTCCAGAGAACACAGATCCACTGCTCCACAGCTCATTGCTGATGCCCCTTTAGCTCAAGCCTGGCATTCTGGCATTAGGCAGGGTGACAGTATGGTGTCCATATTTGAATCGGTTTGCCATATGCTGTTATTATACAAGACAGTAAGGTATTAGAGTCGCAGTTAAGGGTGTTTATTGGCCTAAGCATATTGTTCAGCCATGTCACTCCATGGAAGACAAGCGTCCAGGCTTTTTTATGTCCTGGCACCAAAGTGGTGGAACGAGCTTCCCCTGGATGTCCAAATGGCCGAGTCGCTCGCTGTCTTCAAACGCAGACTGAAGACCCAACTCTTCTGAGAATAGCAGAGTGGTCACCTTACTGACTTGTGTTTAGTAATGTCTGAGCTTAGAGGTATCTTTGAATTTAAGCCTATTCAAACTAGCTGAGGTTATTCTTGGGTAAATAGCAAAGCACTTTTGTAAGTCGCTCTGGATAAGAGCGTCTGCTAAATGCCGTAAATGTAAATGTAAATGTTCAAAAAGGTGTATGCTATTGTTACCCAGCAATTTACTTAATGCTGGTGTCGTATATATGAAAAGAACAGAACCATGTGAGATGCAGCCTGGATTTCAACCTGTTAGGGGCAGATCTATCCAAACCACAAACAAATGAGGCTGGTAAGACAGAGCAGATCTCATTAAGGGGCCCTTTAAATGATTGTCAAAAGACTGTCAAAAAACTGGAATATTAAAATATTGCTATGTGATGGTGACAGCCCTAGTTGTAGTCTACTGTATACAGATAGGTTGACTGTAAACTGTATGACAGGTTATGCATGAGGACATAAGCCTTAAAAGGCTCAAGAGATTTGAGTAGATGGAGAGAGATTAGATCACATTTTTTTACTTTGTGTTATTTTCTCACATTGAAACCTATTTCCATGGCAACTTTGGCAGCGGTGGTACGGCACATTATTCAGCAGAGCAAGGCTGAGGCGAGGGCTATTAAAATGCAGTACATCTCGCATGCGGGGGCGGAGGGTGTTTTTGTGGTGTGTGGAAACATCCTCGGCTTCTGCACTTGTGACGTTTTTGGGGCTGCATGTTCAATAAGGCATTGTGCTGCAGAACTGCTGTCTCTGGATAGGTTTTATTATTAACTACAGACTGTCAACAGGAATATACCTGACTCAGGATCAGTTTCTACGCACCATGTTGTGCTCACTCCTACATAAGAGCCTCCAGTGGGATGGATTCTAGCTCACTGTCAGTCTTTGCCAGCAGGCAGGGATGAAAATGCAAAGGTGGCAGTAGCAGCAAACCTTGAGGTCACTGAGTGGGTGACAGTTTGTATGAAAAGTCACTGACTACACGATATGGACAAAAGTATTGGGACACCTGCTCATTTATAGATTTTTCTGAAATCAGGGTTATTAAAAAGTTTTTTTAGAGTAACTGTCCCAAAGGCAAGGCTTTCTAATAGATTTTTGATAGACAGAGCATTGCTGTCAAATGCTGAGGATTTGATTGCATTCAGCATCAAGATTGTTAGTAAGGTCAGGATGTTGGGTCATCCCCAAGTCCCCAACTCATCCCAAAAGTACTGGATGGAGCACCATAATTCCAAAGAACACAGTTCTACTGCTCCACAGGTCAATGCTGGGGGCTTTGTACCCCTCTGCTCCAGAGAGTCCTGTTCTTCTCTACAGGGAGTGGACAAGCTGTGTGTGTGTGTGTGTGTGTGTGTGTGTGTGTGTGTGCATTTGCACATCTGTGTCAGCAATGGTTGCAACTTGAAGTAGCTGAATACATTTTTTGAAAGTGTCTACAAACATTTGGGCATGTCGTGTATTATCAGCCTCACTGACTATGTTTGTAGTTTTTATTAACTGTACATTGTGTAAATATCTAAAAACTCAAACTCTGGCCTTGATTTATTTAGCTGATGCTTTTATTCAGGACAGTTGGCAATGGTAGGGCAATTTGACATGAGCAGGTTTGCTTTGGGAGTCTTGTATGCCCGCCTAGATGGGGAATCAAACCTCTGATCTCCTGGATGAGGAGCTGTGGTGTTGTTCACTATGCTATCCATTTCATGGAGTAATCCACTGGTGAATCAGAAAAGAAATGCTCATGGGACTGTAGGCCATACTTTTTAATATTGGACCAATATGATTTTTTTATTTTTATTTTTAATTGGTTGGCAAGTCATATAGTAGCCTTCTACGTATGTATTCTTATATATATATATATATATATATAGTCACTGCCATGCAAAAGCCTTGTATCATCACATTTGACTTTTTGACATAATGTGAATCTGGCAGTTGTTCTTTACATTATTTTTGAGTTTCATGGTAAATAAAATAAAATGGGCCAATAAAAATGGCTTGAAGTAAAATCGTTTTACATTGACTTCCAAAGAAAGATGTTTTTTTTCTTCTCTTGTAATGTTTTTGTTTGTTTGTTTGTTTTACATTACCATGACAATATAATGCAACCCTACAAGTACATATATTATTGGTGGGGCGCTACTTATAAATGATTCCTCATTGTCTCTTCAGCCCTTCATATTTTGTCCTCACTGTTTGTGCTCCTTGGCTCTCAGCATTGCTTCTGAGGCCAACCACCTGGCTCCTGTCCCTGTTCCATTCCAGACCCAGGAGAATCAAAGAACGTCCTGTGCCATCACACAGTGTCTTATTTTTTTCTGGTTAGCGCAGAGACATTACATAGCTTGGCTGACAGCACTCAGCTTCACCTGTAGCTGAGAGGAGGGATGAAGAAGCACCGAAAAGGAATGAATCCCACGGGAGCAATAGAAAGGAAGTGTTTTTCCGAAATCCGATTGAGGAGGAGTGAAAGCGAGAGTGTGTGTGAGTGTCCCACCATGCTAAACCCCAGAGACATGCCCAGCTGGATAGCTGCCAAGCCTAGGCCACATGCTCCATGGATGAGGTTTACCTTTAATGCTATAATTCAAAACTCCAGCAAGATGGCCACCCATAAGCTATCTGCAAGTCCTTCTAATTCAGGAACTCTGGCTGCGCGCCAGCCGTGGCTTATACAAAGAGGCCAGCTTGGCAGTAGTCAACAGACAGAGGCACAATAGGTCTTAGTTTATCTCAGAGGAGGGCAGAAGAACTGTTTGGGAGCATATGCTGTTGCATAATACAAAACAATGCAAATTCTGAGACAGCATTTGAAAAGGTTCACAAGGATTTTCTTATCACTGTCAGCAGGTTTTTCTCTCTTTCTTTTTTTTTGCAAAAAAATAGCAAGAAATAGCAAGTTTGCGGTTTCTGAAATTAAAAAAGTAAAAAAAAAGTGAAAACACAGATGAACACCAAGTCGAAGACAACACTTGTGGCAGTGGGTTTGTGGTCAGACTGGGTAATATGGTAAGACATTCACAATACATGATATGCATTAGGTTAATTAGGTGTTTTGAGTCTCAAAATACACTAAAAACAATAGTAGTGCAGCAAGACACGCAGTGTCATTAATGCACATCATGCACATCCAAAGCTGTGAGTACTACAGTTTCCCCCTTGTGGAGAATGTTCAGCCCGTAACTTCAAAAAGTTAACTTAAATGATAGAATCGTTTCCTCAAGCAATACGATTTCTGATCCCAATCCTGCTCAAATGAGCACCTGAATGTTTCGTTCTTATGGTAAAGATATTCAGAATGTTAATTAGCGGTTTTTAATTCTATACTACACAGATTAATCAGGCTCAGATACATACCGTTCTCTGATTCACCCAAATAAACCCCCAAAAGCACAAGCCCTGGAGTTTATAACTAATTTATTGAAAGCTCAGTCCTTTGAGCATGAAGGCATGCATAACATAAACCCCTCCCCTGTTTATAGAGGGTAAGCATGTGACGTCACAGTCAAAAACACTCACTCGAGTTGAGCCTCAGTTAGCTGGACATTCCTGGCTGCACATCACTGTCCATGAACCATTGGTTCTTAGTCATTTGGATGGATCGCTGTTGAGTCCAGATAATCGCTTCGTCGCGTTTCACAATCATTTTATTCCTGGTTTGGCTGTTTTCCCTAATAAACACACTCAGTCTGAATAGAGGGAGCATGTTCCAGCGAGAATGTGACGTCAATGCATATAGTACCTGGTGATATGATATGATGATGCATGGGTTACGATTCAGTATACTACAGTATATACTGTACAACCCAAATATATAATGTACAACAAAAAATCGTTGAGTGATTGAGTTCTACATGTTGCTGGAGACAGGATGGGGCGGAGTCATGTGACTATACACACAGTAGTACATTTTGAACCTTCTGAACTCCAGGTTTATTATTCGGTCATTCCTGTTATTAACATTATAATCCTGTTATTATGAATTATTTAGAAACGGTTTGGCAGTTTTTGTGGAGACCCACAGGGTTCTGTTTAAGGGTCTATAAAATTAATGTTAATTATGAAAGTTGTGCAGTTAAGAGGGAGTAGAACTAAAGGGTTTAAGGACTTAAGGGGACAGTACATGAATACACACAGTGAGGAAAGTTTTATCAGAATAAAAAAAAGTATTAATAGAATTAAAAAATAATCAACTTCTGAAGCTCTGAATGTCAGTTTTGATTAATTTAACTTTAAACACTACCCCCTATCTGCCTACTTTATTCTGATAAGCTGTATCCTTGTGCCTGTTTATTGATAATTGTAAATGTATGTAAATGCGTTTCCATAAAACACATTTTGTGGAGGCCAAAGTTTCAAATTCATTTTCATCTGAGATCATTACACTTTTATTAAAAAGGTATAAAAGTATAAAGGTTTAACAATGTTAATGTTGAAATAAACAAAACTAACTACTTGTTTCTATTCAATTAATGCATTTTCTACAGTTGTTGTTGTTGTTGTTTACAGGCTGTAAAATGTAATATCATTGTCTTTGTATAATTGTTCAGTGTTCTGTATTGGTGAAAGCCACAATGTCTCCCCAAAAGCTGTACATTGTACATACAGTATAATCACACTGCCTGCCCACCCTTACTTGGTGGATTATAGGACAAAGGACACTTCCACCAGTTCTTATTTAAATACTGCTGTTGAATAGCAGCCAACTGTAATATGACCACTGATATAAATATTGCATCTGCCACCATCTCAGCACTTACAGCTAATTTCATGGTGCAAAACCAACTCCCATTGTGTTGTAGTTGTGAGAACAGATGGGACGCTTCCATTCACCTTTGACCCGAAGCTCGCTACACCCACAGGACAGTCCCTCAGCTGCACGCCATGTAGCACTGAGTACCACCCCTCATTCATCTCCTGTGACAGCATGGCTCCAAGGTCACCAGTCCATGCTCATGTTGACTGAGGAAGGATCCATACTACGCAGATAGCTCCTGATACAGAAGCACCACTAATGCTAATAATGATGTCTTTGTGATGGAAATGATGATCAATTGGCTGGTTGAATTGAGTAGAGTGCACTTTTCTGATTAATGTGAGTCGTGTTACTCTGTGAGCCCCTGGGGGGTTGTAATCTCTATAGGCCAGCTCTCAGTGGACATGAGCATTTGGGAGATGGATATTGGACTGTCAGATGGTGATTTCTCTTTGTGTAGTGAAAATTTCTTCCTTTCTTGTTTATTGCTCACTTCGGTTACAATATCGATCCATTCCAAAATCAGCTCTTGTTGATGTAGAAACATCTTTCAGGTCAGTGCCTGTCAAGGCGGTATGGTGTTTAATGTGTCAGGAATTGTTCTTGTCCAAAACAGACAAATTATGCTTTTCACCCTAGTTCTCAACACTTTAGTTTCAAGCCACAGTATAGAACTATTCTAATTTAAAGGCTTTAATGGTTTGCAGGCCCAAGCTTTGAACCCACTGTGTCCTCTCTGATGCTATGGCCTCTTCACCTTGGCACCACTCCTGATGTTTCAGACAGACGAGCTCTGTTTTGTGGCAGAAAAGGAAGAGGCCTGAGAACTGGGCCCTGAGGAACCCCTTAACCCCAATGAGCTTCCTGTTTTCTGCATCACTGATGCTGAGCACAGCCATCCTCTTGGCCGGCTGAGGACAGAGTCTAGCACAGCTGATGGCAGGAAACATTGGAGAATGCTAACAAATCATCCGCTGTTGCTGGCCTCCGATCCGGAACATTTTCCCCTCACTTGATTGCTGGCTTGCTCCAGCATTCTGCAAGTTGCTACTGTTGATGTACAAATGCTTAAAGTGGAGCTCTTTCCTGGAATTGTTTGACTAAATGTGTGATTAACGTAAGATCTGTTTTGGCAACTATGATAATTAATAATAATAACACTCATCACTGAAATCATTATTGTTATACATGACATGCTTGCTAGTAAGCACAACCATACTATTGATACTATACTATATACTATACTACAGTTTCATTGTCACAGGAGTATAAAATCAAGCCCCTAGCCGTACAGTATGCCTTTACACACATTTGTAAAAGAATGGGCCACTTAACTTCAGTGTGGTACTGTAATGGGATGCCACCATTGCAACAAGTCAGCTGGTGAAATGTCTTTCCTCCTAGATAAAAAAACCCTGAAAAGTATATATAGCATAGTGCATAAACATTTCAACACTGCTGACTCAATAATTGCACACCTGCTGTTAGAGCTGCAAAGCCAATTCCACTTTAATGCCTATGGATTTAGAATGGGATGTCATAAAAGCTCTGGTATGTGTCCCAATACCTTTGTCCATATAGTGTATCTTTATCAAGGAAAGCAATGTTCACCCAGATATATATCTATGTAAAGGTGAGGCATTCATCCTTTGAGATTTCAGCCAGAGCTACATTCTTAGGGTCAGCGTTGAGGAGCTCACTATTTTCTTCATTAGGCTTTAGTGTAACATTGTTTTTCTGTACAATGCTGATGGACTGCAGTTCAGAGAGCTTCAGCCTAATCATCCATTTACGTTCCATTTGTAGGTATTCCTGCATCACATCCTCATGCTCATGGGGTGGGTTTTGAACCTTGTGGTTTGTTTTGGGTTTAGATTTCGTCTATCTTGACCTTACTGAGCCATCCTCTTTTCTCAGTGTTTTTGAGGCCACTTGCTATGAGGCTGGGCAGGAGATCTTCTTTCTCTCCAGATGGCAAATGTTACCTCGGTTTTTGACACATTGGTATTGGCTGCTTGGTTACAAATAAGCCCACAATAGACCATATTCTTTGTACTCCTTTCTGGTCCAGTTGTGCATTTTTTCTTTTGCTTTGGGCCAAATGCAAATTTTGTTTCGTGAGCTAGGTCTACAGTATTCTTGGTGGCACTGCTAGGTCTAGTTGCAAAAGTTCAATGAATGAGCCCAGCTTGTTCACTCATGATTGCTGATCCATGCGATGAGCAGAGTGGCATGTGCTTCTTGTGGCCATTTTTGAGAGCTGTTGTAGGTGTTCCCTAACAGGCACCACCGATAAGTAGAGTTTGGGTATCCTGTGTACTGCAGCGAAGTATGCATAGTGTTGACCCATGTGGGCAGACCTAGAGTAGCATCTGTGTCATCTCAGACAGCAGACAGTCCAGGACTGGAGACAAGCCACTGTGTTCCCGACTGTGAAGTGGATTCTCTGCTGCTGTGCTAAATGGCCAAGCTCTTCTGGAGGCTGGCCAGTTTGGCACAAAACCAGCCCCAAATAGACTGTTCCGTTCTTTTACCACGTAATCACAGTTTTCAGTGTCAGGTTTACTGGGGATTGGCCCAGC
The DNA here is from genome assembly GCF_030463535.1 of Salminus brasiliensis. Classification (NCBI taxonomy): domain Eukaryota; kingdom Metazoa; phylum Chordata; class Actinopteri; order Characiformes; family Bryconidae; genus Salminus; species Salminus brasiliensis. Next base: position 30,064,044 of record NC_132889.1, on the reverse strand, counting down.
TGTGACACAATCCTTCCAATCCTAACGGGGGGACTGGAGGACAGTCTGCTTCTGTACAATGTGTTTCAGTGTGATGATGCTTAAAAATACTGCCAGAGTTGGGCATCTTTAGGAGTCTGTAAGATAGCTGGTTGCCTTTCTATGGTATAATTAAGGCTGACACCACTTGTCTGATTCAGCTATTGAATCTGGTTGGGAGTTCCAAGTTTGTGATTTGAGCTGTTGTACTGGATGCTATTTCTGTAACAATCTGAGCTCTATTTCTTTTATATATTGGTACCTGTCAGTGCTGAATTGCAGATTGCAGGCTTGGAGAGAACTGTAAATACATTTGTTATTTCAGTCATATGCAATATACAGTGGAATTCCTCCAGGGCCTTGATGCAGCATAGACTCTTGACCTGTGTTTACACACTACAGTTGATCAAAACAGAGACTTCTTCCAGTGCAGTTAAACAAGACACTATTTTACAATACTTACTACAAGTGTACAGGTGGTAGTATCTTTAGGCTCCTGCAGATGGCGCTGCACAGAGTTGATCTTGTTCGATGTGTAGAAAATGGATCGCAAATGTTAATGGTGAGTGCATGTGGGTGTGCCAGAAGACCATAGTGTGAAGGACGTAGCTGAATTTGCAGGTGTATTGAAGCATACGGTCATATGGGTCTACCAGCTGTGGCAAAAATCCCAGTCTGCAGGAAATTCTTGTCAGAATTGTGGCTGAAAGACGACAGACAGGCGTTCTAGAAGTCAGTACAGGTTCTTCACAATCAATTTCTAAAAATGACACTCCACAGGAAACATACCATGGACATATTGTGCAGAGTGGCCTTTGCTCAGTTCTATCCAAGAATGACCAAAATTTTTCATGTAGACTGGGATTTTGCCACTGCTGGTGGTCCTGTATGACTGTACAGTTCCTTACCCCTGCAAATTCAGCTACCACCTTCAATCCTTTCTGGCAATCAATAACATCCTCTTTGTGACCCATTTTCATGCATCGAATGAGACATTTACTGCACTGTACCACCTTTTCTCAATCTTCTCAACTGCAGGTATTAATAGCCTTATAAACATCTCCAAAGCATCTATAATGGGGGTCTGGTACTATTTATAGCTATCATCCAACACCTGGTTTCGGTAAATCAGTGCTTAATGATGTTAAAACCGCTGAGCTGATGATAGAATTGAACACATCTACACACTGGCCCAGGTGGTGTCTTGGAGAAATCTGGAACCAAGCTTTGTTTGTTAAACTAGCTCCCAAGATCTCAACTACTTTCCTGTCACTGGTTACTGTATTTGGGTTTTCTTGCATCTGTTCTAATGTGATCTAGAATCTTACAAGCACAAGCTCTCTTATTCCTTGTGGGTTAGTGCTTTGGCATGCACTGAGCTGGAAAGTGTGTGCCATAGCTAAAAACAATGGCCTGAGTGAATAAACGTGTGAGTGTGATGGATAGATATGAAGATGAAAAGCGAGAGAAAGTGGAGGAGCACCTCAGCGTGCCTGGAGCTGACCTGGAGCTATGCTGCGGTAGCCAGGCTGTCCGAGCCAATCAGCAGCTAGCTATTGCAGCGCTAATCGAAACAGGCAGCCCATAGTTCAAGAGACACGTGTGTATTTTTAGGTCTTCATTTCTCCTTTTCTTTGTCCTTTGGGCCAAGCTGAGCACAGAGTAGATACTGTATAGTGGGATACTCAGGCCTCCCCCCAAAATGTGATCTGGGGAGTTCTAACTACAGATGGGTATAAACAGAAAACAAGGCTTTATTGACCTTTGCATTAAATATGCCTGATTTTTGTGTTGCAGGCTCCAGAAGTCAGCCATGGGTGCAGCTGCAGAGGAAAGCCATCCGGCCGGCCCTTAATACCTCCCACATTGCACTCTCTGCCATGCTCACCTCCACCAGGAGTCAGTACGAGCTTGGGGGATTTCCTTATCCCTTGGGCCTGGAGGTCAACTCCACAGGTGATTTGAAGCCTTCAAATCCTCAAATTCATATTATAATATTTCACCAATTTATCAGGATAAAAACATTATCACCATGTATCAAACAAATATCATCATCATCATTGTTATTATTCTTATTCTTATTCAGAGTTTCTTAACTTTAAAGCCATGACTATCACCTTTGATACATATTTTAAACATAATTTAACATCAGTGTGATTAGTAAACCATTTATTAAATAATACATATATTTATTCATTAAAATGTAATGAATTAGATAAATAAAAAGTCGTTAAATAAACAAAAAACTATTTAAAAAAGTTAACATTACTAGCCAAACTTCTAAAGGCAACTCCAGAGTTTAAGGAGTCAGGCAGTTGTACTATAAGTTTGTTTTAAAAATAATGTTTTTAATTTTATGTTTCATATCAGCAATAAATTATTGATATGAAACAAAAAATAAGTCACATATGCAAAATGTTATGTAATTTTACATAATTTAATTTTTAAAAATTGATCAGAAGGTCAAATAAGAATTCCAGTTTTAAAGAATTTAAATTTTCAGGTAAGTATTTGATGGTTCAGGCTTTAATGGGTTAAGAGTTAATAAATACTCCAAGGAGAATTTATCACATGTTTGGTTTAGTTTATAAGAAATATCTAAACTGTTTGAGGTTATTTGAAATGTGTGTTCGTGTTTCCAGGCTAGTCATGATATCCACAGTGTGGTCTTTATCATGGGACGATGCCTTATTAGTATTCACTTTTTTACTGCCCACCCCTACCATCCAGCGGACCTCTACAACCATTTATATTGATGCTGTTATGATACTAAAACTGCAAACAGTCAACACTGTCTTCTTAAATATAGATGGAAGCAAAACCTGTATCCTCTGCCACTCCCAACAAACAGTCTGGCCAAATCTAGAACACGGCCTTGGGAATTTTCAATTTCACTTGTCCCACACTACCCTCTGAAAGAGAAGTGTCCCCCCTCCCCATGTTAGAGCTGTCATCCCAGTGCTCTTGCGATACCGAGCCAAGCTTCCAGCTCAACCATCTCATCCAGCTCAACAACATTCATAGCAGCAGCACAACCTTGTGCCAACAGTTCAGATGTGTTCTTTGTTTCTCCTCCACACCCAGACATGAGTGTCTGTAGATGCCATTTGCTCTATTCTCCCTGGTTAAGGCTAGAGGTTGAATTAGAAAGATCAGAGATCTGAAGAGTTAGTTGTGTTATTTACTACATTTACACTAATGGACAAAAGTATTGGGACACCTGCTCATTTATTGTTTCCTCCTAAATCAATGGTATTAAAAAGAGTACATGTTGCTTTTGTTGGAGTAACTGTCTCTACTGTCCAGGGAAGGCTTTCTACTATTGGAGCAAATCTGTGAGGATATGATTGCATTCAGCAACAAAAGCATTAGTAAGGAAAGGATGTTGGATGATCACCATCGCACCTCACCCCCAACTCCCTAACACATTCCAAAAGTATTGGATGGAGCGCCATCATTCCAGAGAGCACAGTTCCTCTGTGTTTATTAGAAGGGGTGTCCATAAACATTTGGACATATAGTGAATTTTATCTTGTACTTGCAGGCATGAACTGTGGTAACAAAATACTGTAACTCACACTTGTGAATTATCTCTATGAGCTGTGAGTGAAAAATGTATATAAAATGACACCATGTGTTTGTCATTGCTGCCAATACCTGACATTTTTTAAGGGTTAAGGGGCAGGAAACACCTTCTGTAGAAGATAATGTGGTGCACCCTCATCCAATGTATGGCTGTGATCATAGTAAATTGTCTTAATTCATTTAGTCTCTTACACTCTCTCGCTCTCTCTCTGTTCTGACAGGCTCAAACAGCAGCTGGGTAGAGCTGACTGCAGTGGCAGCAATGTGTGCCAGACTCACTGGACCCAACGGCACTGAGGTTCAGGTCTCAGACCCCATCCATGTGTCTGTTCCCCTTCCCTCAGACTCACCCCTTAAGGCTGCCACCAGTGTACCTGTCTGGAGGTTCGAGGAGAGGACAGGTAGAGCATGCTATACTTTCATAGATGCTAATGGTTACATATTGTCACTCTTATATCTCACATATTGTCATCTCCAAAATGACAACTTTACAGGAGAAGAAATGTTCATGGAAATCAATGTAAAAATATATGATTCTAAGTGATTTATTCTTATTAACTCTAATTATGCCAAAAACTGAAATAAGGAGATTTTTATTCATGTTGGAGATGCAGCATAGATACAAGAGATATTCCTGCTGATCTCGTAGGAAATGCCACAGTTGTCCCTGCAATATCTCAATTCTTTTAGACCACATTCAGCTGCATTATACACATACTGAAGTGTAAGTTCTGAAATATTAAAATGTACAGAAATACTGGTTGTGTACAGTTCAGTTTTTACAATACTGTGCATAGCTGGATGCTGCTCTGTGAGTTTCCTGATTGCTCTTGAAGGAGCTTTAAATAACTCCAGCATTATAAATGCGCGAAGCAGTGGCTAATGCTAGTTAAACCCCTTAAGGAATATCCCCAGTCCAGTCTAGACCAAATGGAATGAACATGGATCCATCTGTGGCTCTGCTGAGCTGCTCCAGACGCTTATGGGTTAAAGCACTAGGGCCCTGATGGCAGTGCCTCTTCACTGTAGAGGCTGTTATGCAACCCTGGTGCAAGCTGGGTGAACACGAGAGGAAGAGGCTGATAACAACCTTTGCTGTCTTTTTGGTGCCGCGCTTTTCAGTTGAAGTGGGGAAAAGGGTGTCGGCGATGTGGAAGGGAGGCTTGCTTTCGTATTAAAATGTTACACACTGGTTCAGAAAGGCAGTCGTTTCTTATTCACCAGAATGGTGTTCCCTGGCTCTCGCGCAGTGCTGCAGTTTACTGCAATTTAAAGAGAAATAGAGGGAATCCGGATGCTGTGTTCAGAGCTGGTTGAGTCAGCCTGCCAGCGGAGGGATAATAGCCTGCCTTACTCATAAAACAGAAGTCATATTAGGCCTCATCTTACTATCTTATCCAAAGAGAATGTGATTAGGTACCTTGCGGGCTTAGCTCGAAATGATCTTTAAAAGACGAATCAGGTGACAAAGAACATTTAAAGAGTTCTTTATGTGAATTATTAATATAGAAATAGTAATTATGGCACTGGTCAAGGCAAAGAATGCTTAGCCTATTTACAACCCTGCTATTTTGCCTCAGAAGGAAAAGCGCTGATGGTGAGCTTGTGTTTACACCTCTTTGATGGCTCACAGCCAAATAGCGTAGCACAGCATACAATGTTTCTGCCACTATCGCTTCAGAAATGTATGAAATTGCAATTACGAAACCTTGCTTTTAATTTTAAACAACAAATTTAGGAAGTGAAATAAAGACAGGGAGAGGAGAGAAGAGAGAACAGTACATTAATCTAGCTAATGTTAAGTTTTCTAGTTAAAAAGAACATTCACAATGTAATGTAAAGCTGCGCCCCCTTACAAAATTCAAGATCATTGTTTATAATGGAGACACACACACTGCTTATCCCATAGACTTTACTGAATTTGTTACTGAAGCTTATAGACTCTCCTATGCTATGACGTTTCCTGTAGACTGAGGAGTAAAAGCTATATTTAGCCTCCATTGGCTGTAAAGAGAAACTCTCAAATTATCTCCAACCAAGCAGCTTAGTCTGAGGAATCCTAATCCTGCTGTCCCATTCGCCCAGTCCTTCAGATGAGAGCATTCTTTAACAGCACTGAGAACAAGGCCTGCACAGTTAGTGCCGTTGCTAGGGTGGCATATTTTGAGATTCAGTGCGAGGGGCAATTTTTTGGGGATTGTGCAGCATTTGTCAGGGACAGAGTGTATCACTGCAAAAGGATTTTCACCAACCACAGCCTCCCTGTCTTATTAAAACTGTCCCTATTGCCATTTGTATGAATTGGATCGAGAAACATAATCTATTTATTGCACTATTCATGGTGGCTGGACACTATTTGGGTCATTGCCTTGTATGTATTTCGCCTGAAGGTCCAAAGTGGGCTTTTTTCCACTTCTCTAAATGATTATTTGTACTTTGTTTATTTGCACCTTTTATTGGCCATGCTCATTAAACCATTACGCTAACTAAATTGTGGGTTTGTCTTAATTTAGCTAAGATGACCTTCAGTGCTAAGCTTGAATGTAGGCCTTTACGTCGTCTCCTGCTGGGCATTAAGTAATAACTAATCCATATGTAGTGGATTGTAATGTCTGGTCCCAAGAAAAATCCCCTCTGATCCTGTTGACCCTCACTGTGTTTACGATGTGGTTGCTGTTGTTTGTTTATGAGAGAGAGGAAGGCCATTGAAGGCCTGATGGAGAGATTTACACATAGACCTTATGTCTATAAATTGATAGTGTCATGGAAATTGATTTCTTTATAGATTCAGATTAAATGGATGTATTATATTCAAATCTACATAGTAAATCTACATGTTTTGTGTTTTTTTGGAAAAATATAAGCTGGTTAATTAACTTAGGATCTACAAGGTTGTCATTGGAAACTGATATAAATAGGGCTACACAATAAGAACACATATATTTATAAATATTGCAATACACATTCCAGTATGTTGAAAATGCACTGGTCACAAAAGACATTTACACATTAATAACAAAGTCTTCTCCACCCACCACCACCACCACCACCACCCCGTCACATCCTTTTAACTCTGCCATATCTCTAATCCCTAGCTCCACTTATTAAAAGGTGTCTACTTATCTTCCACAAATCAGAAGCCACCCAGACTCCCTCCCCTCACAGTCACCTCCCATATTACCCCATGCTGATACATTTGGTGGTGCGGCGCAACAGATAACGCCACTACCTGCCAGTGAGCTACCACACCATGTGGGATGTCTTTAATTCACGGTCTGTGTTACTGCTGTTATGCTGCACTACACCAATAAGAGGCCTGTCTCTGTAATGCAAGTTACCTGGTAAGTCGCTCTGGATAAGAGCGTCAGCTAAATGCCATTAATGTGAATGGTCTGAACTGCTGGATTACCTTTGCAGCATTTGGCTGACACTCTTATTCAGAGTGACTTACAAAAACAAAAATATTTTGTTCACAGTCATTTTGGGGCATTTCTATTGGTCCATCCATCATGACCTTTTTGAATGACAACAATGATGAGAATCAGGTTACACAGGTATGTGGATGTAGTGTTAGGAGTCTTGCCCAATGATTCTTATTGGTGTAGCCTGGTGTGCTTCCTCAGCTGGAAACCAAACCCTAATCTGCCACAAGGGAAGCGTTGTTAACTACTACGCTGCACCAGCACTAATTCATAATTCATCAACACCCACAGGAACTTTTCATCTGGTACTGTGACTGGTCATGATGCTCACACACAAAAAAAAACAAAACAAAATTAGAGATCTAATTTCTGTAGAAGAGGTAACAATATAACCCTTAAACTATATATTGAACAATATATTAAATGATATATTGTGCTTCCATAGACATACAACTGGACTGTCAATGGCTGAAGCCAGCACCAGGATCCCTGATCTGATTTTCTGATATTCTTCTGGCATCAGTTCAAGGCTACTCTGGTCTGGAGAAAACAGAGAGCCTTATTTTCTTGCAATATTGCAGGTCTGGATCACTGCACACAGAATTATACGAGACAAAGTCACAAACAGAGCCTCGTTCCTCAGTCATTTATGTTCACATTTACATTTACTGCATTTAGCAGACGCTCTTGTCCAGAGCGACTTACAAAAGTGCTTCACTGTTTACTCAAGAATAATCTCAGCTAGTTTTAATAGACTAAAAATTCAACTCTAAGTTTAGACACTACTAAACACAAGTCAGTATAAAGACCACAGTACTATTCGTCCAAGTACTCTCGGAAGAGGTAGGTCTTCAGTCTGGGAACACGTTCAGACACCCAGAGGAAGTTTGTTCCACCACTTTCTGTGCAGGACAGAAAAAAGCCTAGACGCTTGTCTTCCGTGGATCTTAAGGGATGGCGGGTCGAGACGAAGGAAGGGCTCTTGGTGCAGAGCGGCTTTTGACCATTGCCATCAAGTACAGAGGGGCTGGTCCGGTCTTGGCTTTGTAGGCCAGCTTCAGGGTTTTGAATCTGATGAGGGCAGCTACAGTCCACCAGACTATGACAGCCCAGTTAAGTGAGCTGAGGCAAAAATGGGCATGAATATGCAGCATGCATGGGGGAAGCAGAATGAACTGGGCTTCAGACAAGAGTCCTGCTATGAAGAAAAGGATGATGCGGCATTTGTTGTGGGCGTGTGTGGGATCATGTGTTTACTGTGTTAATGGGACAGTCTTCTTTTGAGGCCTGTTTGTTTTGGAGATAGTTCACAGACAATGGAGAGCTTAGTCCAGAGAATCAGAGGAGGCTGCCTGCTTTACATGGGCTGTGCTGGGAAAGCCCCCTCATCCCCAACCCACCCCACTTCACCTTAGCAAGGGCTTAGCAAGGGTCTTCATCCCGAGCTGGACATATATCACCCCCTAGTGACAAAACTGCAGCATGGCTTCACACAGAGTGACATGTCTGCATTTGTTAAACTGCTTGTGAGCATTTAATAAATGAGTTGGTGGGGCTTTCAGGTTGTAAATCAACAGTGGCAGAGATCTGCCAAGTACTGGAATTCAGAAACGAGATTGGCTGTTAATAACCTAGACGGGGTAAATCTGTCAGGGTTGACAAACTCATTCAAAATAATGCAAGCCTGTGACAGTGGAAGTTGTGTTGTTCAAAGTTAGAATTGCTCTACATTTAAAGCTTGACTAGTCTAGAGACTAGAGCAGCCTAAATTTGGGGGTGGTCAGAATGACACTGGTGGTTACATGCTAGGGAACAATGTGCTGTTGGTCATCTTCTCGTATTCCCATTGCATAGCATAGAACTGTGCTGAATTAACTGCTTTGCACTGATTTAACAGATTTTTACCAGCTGTTACAACAAGCCCCTCCATCTGTTCCAGTTAACTCTTGTATGTGCTTGTTCTGCACTGTATTTTCTCAAATTAGGCCAACATAAAATATAAAGTAACGGATTACAGAGCTTTTTCTGAGGTCACTCAACTTAGTTTGGTCAAAGGTTCTTCTAACTAACATTTGTTCAGTTCTGGATCTCAGCTTGGTCAACCATACATATTGAGTTGAGCCTCAAAGATGTTAAGCCTTGTCTTAAACTTAAACCTTGCCACCTCCTTTTAACTCTCTAATATCTCTCACTCCAATCTCCATTTAATAGAGAGGAGTCTGACCTTCTATCACAAAGCAGAAGCCACCAAAACCCACCTCACAGCCACCTTCCATATTATCATATGCTGATGGTATGATCCGAGCTTACAAAATCCTTACTTTCATGGCATTTTCTGAGTTTCTTCAAAATAGCTGAAGAAGGGAAAAAACGTAACGCCTTATTGCAGAAAGGCTTATTACACTTATTAAGGGATAATATGCAGTAACTACAGGGACTTCTGTACAAGCTGGTGGGGCTATTCTTTGGTAATAGAATTTTGTAACAACACTTTTGGGCCACAGGCAGTCCATAGGCTTTTTAAAGGGGTTAACTGTCAATGGACGTCAATATAAAAATATTTTATTACTGTGTATGTGCTTGAATGAGCTTATTTTGCACTGTGAAGGCCAATTTATGATGCATTAAGAGAGCGTTTTCTGAGTTAATTCAGCTTAGTTTAGTCAAATATTCTCATAACTCACATTTTCAGTTCTAAATCTCAGTTTAGTCAACAGTACATATTGAGTTGAGCATCAAAAACATCAGTAAATGACATGCAGCTGAAACTGATTTAACACTGTGTAAGATGTTTAGTCTGTATTTCTCCACCTTAGTCTATTTACTATTTATTCCCAACTGTAGGTTACAACTCCCCCATCACACGCCTTTCTCAGACTGCTAGAATTTGAAGTTAGGATCTCCCCACATTAAATAAGCAGGCAGTAGGCAACCTACAATATATTACAAATACAACATCTTACAAATATTTAATAAATTTCAGCTGCAGCTCATTTTTGAGTCAGTGTTAGAAGATTTTGACTAAACTAGAGTTATCTGTAATCAGTTACTTCAACATTTTAAGTTGACATTAATGTTTTACAGTGTGTTTCTTAGCAGATATATAAGGGATCAGGATCAAAAACATCTCTCACCTACAACCTCGGTGCTGATTTCTGTCTTTTGTGATTACAGAAAAAAAGCCAGTTTACAAAGGTCTTGCACACTGTGCCTGTGCAGCTGAGGCATGGGAATATTTTTGGAAGAAACAGAGCTGTTGCAAGATGGAATTGTCAGAAAGCATTAGGCCACACCGTTTGTAAATTCCTCCTCAGGGGCTTTCTGCAAACATCATGCCCCTTACTGCCCAGTGTCTGGTCTACAGCTGCAACTTCTTAAATGACATTATCGTCTTCTGACTTGCTTAAATCTTAGTAATTACCATTCAGATCTCATATTTCCAGCCATTAACAATCTCCCTGTTATTTTAACAACTACATTATCATCTATAGCATAAATAGTGGTACAGCACAATTTCTGGACTACTTTATAACTTTAATCTATAGCTTGAACCTATGTGTGAGTTGAAGCTGTATCTGATATCTGCTCCTCTGCAGGTCTATGGGTCAGGAGTGGTGCTGGCTACATTAAGAGGGATGGCTCTCAGATGATCTGGAGTTTTGTCGCACCACATTTAGGTTACTGGCTGGCAGCTTTCCCTTCAACAGCGGGTGAGTTTTGCCTTTCACTGCCTTTTAACCTTCCTGAATATGCTAAACCGAGGCTGGACTACTAAATCAGTTAAATGATTGATTAGTTTATTCATTGATTCTTAGTCTATTTTTAATAATTAACTTCAGTTCATGATAAGCTAGTAATCTCTCATCTCTCATTGCTCATTTTGTCTGTTGCAGGCACCATCCTGAACCCCTCAGGCCTGAGAGACATCACCACATACCACACCATCTTCCTCCTGACCATTTTGGGCTCTATGGCCCTGCTGGTTTTAATCCTGCTCTGTTTGCTGCTGTACTATTGCAGGTATCCATGTTCAAACTGCCTAAGCTAATCACCTTGAAATTCATATGCCAAAACACAGCTTAAAGGCCTTAGTTACAGAGGTTGGCCTTTAGTTGGCTGTGAGGCCACTTGTACAGTGCAGAGCATGCAGCGACTGTGGCAAAGATAGGAATGTAATTTGTTTCATTATGTATGCTAATTTGCTAATTTAACCCACACCTTGATCTTATAGTGGTCGCTTTAGAAGTTAGAAGGCTATGGAAAGGTATAGGAGATGAAGAAACATATCAGGTGTCTACTCCCCAAATCTCACCTTTTCCATGAATCCATTTAGTACTGTGTAAAGCCACATTTCACATAATGCCATCTGTCTCATCTGAAGTATGTATGTGTTTATTCTGTCAGGAGGAGATGTCTGAAACCCAGGCAACATCACCGTAAAATGCATATCTCCTCCACTCTGGAGAGCTCCAAACGGGACCAAGGAACATCCACTTCTCAGCTCAACCTCATAAGCAGTGCACACATGGAGACTGCGTCCTCCACCGGAGATCCTGACGGTGTGAAATCAGACCTGTCCTCTACACGAGACTTGCACAGTTCGCGGGAGGAATTCTTCAGGCATGGCCCTGGCCCCAAATCTCGACACTCCAAGGGGAGCATGAACAGCAAACGTGGCGAGAGCTTCCCGCTGCAGGCCACCCGCTCCACCAACACCACCAACCTGGACCTGCTCTTGCAAGATGACATGGCCAGAGGCTACAGCTCGGCCGAAGACTCTATTGACCGCAGACACAATCACCATCCCCATCCCCATAACGCCAAGGACAACCAAGGTTATACCTCGGACCCCCCATCTCCACCACCTTTGCTGCCCCCATTTGCTGGTCATTACAACAGCCGGGACAGTAAGCCACCAGATTACTTAGCTTCTCAGGCTGCAGATCACTTGAACACACAGCCTGGCCAGCTCATCTTCTGCCACTCCATGGAGCAGATGAAGGAGAGCATGTACCGCAGTGTAGTTCCCACCTTGGTAATCCCTGCGCATTACATGCGTCTCTCTTCAGACCTGTCGGCTGTAGAGCAGGCCATGGAGAGGCAGCAGCAGCTGCAGCATGATATGGAGGGCATTCAGGTTAGCATGACTTTACCACGCCAGCAGGGTCAGCAGCAGCAGCCATCTACCAAGCCACAGAACGAGGATGACAAGGCTGACCAGCAGGGGGAGGAATCGGCGGAGCAGAACTGGGCTTCAGATGCTTCTTCCACAGGCCCTGTCCACATTCCTGTGCTCTTCGATGACTCCACTATGGCACAGGTCAACGGGGAGCTAAAGGCCCTCACAGAGAAAAAGCTACTGGAGTTGGGGGTAAAACCGCATCCTCTGGCCTGGTTTGTGTCCCTGGATGGACGCTCCAACTCCCTTGTCCGCCACTCTTACATCGAGCTGGGCAACGAGGCCTTGCGAGCCTCTGCCCAGGAGCACCGGGCAGAAACATACCCTGGAATTTCTGGGAAGTCTTCGATGAGGAAGGGCAAAGAAGAGAGCAAGGCGAAGGAAGGAGGTGAGAGGAAGGCCCATGGCAAGATCTATTCCAAGCTTCCCGTTATTGACACTATGGATCCCAGCAGTAGCAGTGAGAGCCACACGGCCACCTACTCACCAGAGGACAGCTCCATGGCTCCACTCCTGGACGAGGCACCAGAATGTTCTAGGGGAGGAACTTTCCCCCGCCGTGGTCGCAGTCGGGACAACAGCGCCTGCAGCAGTGCCACGGAGGTCCACAGGGATTCGGTGACCAGCCCTGATGATGATGACAATGATGACAAGGATGATGATGGAGAGAATAAGAAGAGCCCATGGCAGCGGCGTGAAGAGAGACCACTGATGGTGTTCAACGTCAAGTAGATGACATTCTTTCTGTTGAGAACTCTTGGCACTTCGTCTACACCTTCGCCCCTCTTGAATGCTCACTTACATGTGGTCAAAAGATGGACAGTAAGAACAGGAATGTAAGAAAGCACATGAGACAAGACATGGAGGAGGACATTTTCCTAAGGACCAAGGGGCCGCGGACCTAGTCTTTTAGAAGTTGGCTAGCATCAGGACCGGTGAACTGGGTTAGCAGTAGGAGCCACTTAACCAGTTGCCACCTGGTTAGTGGTTAATACACAAGTCGTCTTACAGATGTAAGTAGGATGAGAAATCACATGGGATGTAGACACACACGTTCACAAAACGAGAGGATGCCATATTTTTTACAGCCTAGTTTTATTATTTGACATTTTTAAATCTTTGCTGTGGTTAACTTTCACTGTCACCCCGATCGAGATGGTGTTTATCCTTCTTCCAGTGACCCCTCCTGCTCCACAGTAGGAATGACTTTGAGCCATTTTTAAACTGACTTTGGGAAGTAATCTCACAGGCCTTAAAGAATTTCTCAGCGGGGAAAGAAAGCCTAATAAGCAAGACAAAAAACACATAGGGACTGAATCAAGGAATTCTTCACGTTTTGTTTGCTGTTCCTCAAGCCGCGGGCTTTATCCAGGTTATGGTTTTATATGACTAATTGAAGCTGGACAACAGAAATGTGTGTATGTGTGTCTGAATCATACCTTTCATGAAAGGAAGTGAATTAGTCTGTGGGTTGTATATGCGCTTACTCAAATTCTCTTATAATTACACTGAATTCGGCTCTTGGTAGAAGCTGCCCTTTTGAACCTGGTCAGAGTGGTCCATTTTACAGCTTAAACAGCAGCACTTTGATGTTTTTTGCGATTTCAGTAACTGTGGTCTGATGTTAGATTCAGTTGTACACAAATCTTGTAAGATGCACTGGGATAAGCGACTAGCAGGTTTCATACAGATGAATGTACAATTACATATGTCTAACATTCATCTCTTCAGATGTACTTTCTTGCTGCCAGTGATTGTTTAGTGTCAGATCCAGGTAAATAAGCCATACTATTTAAAAATGCTGTCTACATTTTGGAGCATCCACCCATCCATTCGTCCATCCATCCATCTTCTTATTCACTTCTCCTGGATAAGAGTTGCAATGAATCCGGAGCCTACTCAGAATCATTGGGCGCAAGGCAGGAATACCCTCTGGACAAGGCACTGGCCCAGCACAGCATTTTGGACCAATAGAAAATAAAATCTCATTATACTAATAAAAACATCATTAGTATTTCTTAGCTTTCCTCTAAAAAGTTGCTCTTTTAGAGAAACAAGGTTTTCTCAAGTCAGTGTCTCATCTTTCACAATTGTCATTATACTGGTATTCTTGCTTGAGACAATAGCTTCTCATCAAATACAGCCTGTTTCATTTTCTACATTACTTTGTTTCTTTCCTGTTCGTTTGCTTTTCTGTATCTTATCCTGTTATATTTTTATATGGTCTTTTATAATTCATGCCCTAAAAGACAGTAAACAGCCTAGGGTGAGTTTCCCAAAAGCAGCCAATATAAGCGAATAATAAACCAACTAATTAAGCATGTGAGAGAAGAACGAGTTTAAAGAACATTGATTTAACTCAGATACAATATTTATTCACTATTATGTCCAAAAAAGGTTTAAAATTATGAAAATGAAGATGCTAAAATCTGATTGCCTGAAGCATGTTCTCAGCTGTACTCATATTCTGTATTTGAGTATTTTCAACACCTGAGAACATCTTTCAGCCAATCAGATTTTAGAATCTTCGTTTTCATAATTTTCATTTCATGACCTCAGAAATCAACTAAAATATAATAAATGCAGCCAGTTATTAAAAATCATTATTGTTGTTATTATTATAATTATGCTTTATAAGTACCCTTTGTCAATTCACATGTGTTTCAGAGAACACATCTGCACATTCTGAAGCATAATTACTATTAAGTAGCTTAATTAATAACATATTGCAAAGAATTAAAAAAAAGTAATGTAATGTGTACGTTTTGTATGTTACAAAGTAATATGCAGACAATATTTGCATCTACCGTTACTTGTACGCCTTTAGATTTTTTAAAGTAAAATTCAGTAAATAAACAGTAAATAAAATCAGTGTGTGCTTTAGCATGTGCAGAAGCATCTCTGTAGAGCCTGTATTTATGTTTTATGTTTATGATGTATCATTGTTTATTTGATGATCATAAACATTTTTATTATTATTATTCCTCCGGTTTCACAACAGTCTCTTTACCGGAACGTAGCGGCCCCTAGCTTTATGGTGCTGAACTGCAGGCAAAACCCAGCTAAAGAAATATTTGATAATTCTAATAATAATAATAATAATAATAATAATGATAATGAGTAGGTCGGGTTAGACTTAAATTTGGAACCAAAATCACATACTGCTTTGGATACAGCAGTTTTGGGAATCCCTCGTTAAATAACTTCTTAAGAGCTAGTTAACCAAGTACTTAGTGTTACAAAGCTTTTGGGAGACTCACTCCTAAGTTGTTTAATGGTACTAGAGCAAAGAAACAACCAGCTCATTGTTCTAGACTGTTTAAGACCTAATAGCTTATCGGATGCTGGAATAATCAATCGTTTCCTTGCTTGCCATGAAACAGTCTTCTGTTTCATAGCTTTGGTTTCAGCATTCCCTACCTGGCATAATGGGAACATGATCCAAGATCAGTCACAGAAGAGCAGCTTCTACCTCGACATGTTTTTGTCCTTCAAATCATCCTGTTATTGAATGGTCTGAGCCACCTTTTTCTCGAGACTCGATACAGCTGGATCAGTGTTGCAAAGGGAAGGAGTGTTTTGGCCGACCAAGCTGTTGTGGCCTGGCTCCTCTTGCCTTGGTTTCGCTAACCTTCACTAGCACTAACCTTTGCTGCGCTGAGCATCGGAAGACACTTCAGACTTCAGAGTCATTTTACTTTCGCTGACTCCCTCCCTGGACAGGTGATGTGCATTGTGCTTGGAATGGTGATGCATGGATGAATTTACACTAGAGGAACTGTATTGAGTATTTTTTTAAACCCTGTTGAAGTATTGCTCAGTGAAGCGCTCTTACTAAACTGTGTGAACCACTTATTGTTAATAACACTGTAATAAACTTCTACTTTTGCTTTGGCCTCACATATTCATTTGGTCTCCGTTCATGATAGGTCATCTGCATTTCAACAATGGGGAGATTGGGACCCCCAATCTGAAAAAATATCTGCTCTTTATTTTGAAAAAGGTTCTGTGGCATAAAATGACCTCTGTTATGTTTCAGGTACCATCTCATGTGACCCTGCCTTGTAAAAAACACCCTCACGCCCTCAGAGTCTAAAGATGTAGACCACATGTTTACCCGTTTTTGGATTGAAGGGCCCAGGACCTCATGAACATGGCTTGAGACTAAGACCACAGTAGTGAAGCTGGGCAAGGCTGGCAGCCAGCGTGAATAATGCTAACGCTGTGATAATAATGACAACACCACAGTAGCCATGCTGGATGAGGCCGGCAGCCAGCACGGTAGGGAGGCTAACACAGCAATAGTGATGCTGATGCCTCTGTAGTGATGGGCAAGGCTGGCAGCCAGCATGGTAGTGATGCTAACACTTTGGAAGAGATGCTAACGACCTAATGAACATGGCTTGTGACTGACACCACAATATCAATGATGGGCAAGGCTGGCAGCGAGCGTGGTAGTGATGCTACCGAAGGCAACACTGCAGTGGCAATGCTGGGTGAGGCTAGCAGCTGCCACGGTAGGAAGCCTAAAGCAGCGATAGCGATGCTGATGCTGCGGTAGTGATGCTGGGCAAGGATGGTGGCTTGTGCGATAGCTATGCTAACACCACAAAACTGATGCCAGTGAACTGCTAATGCCATAGTAGCAGTGATAAGTCGACATGCTACAGCTACGGATTTTGACTCGCACATTAATGCCACAGTATGTGACACCTCTTTCCTTTATGATAATATTTAAAGCAAGGAGATTTGACCTCAGCTTCCCTAAGATTACATCTCCTCTCAGCAGCACAGATACTTGTTAGCTTTATGGCAAAATGTAGCCCTCAGACCATCAGTACCAGAAACTGTTCTCCTCAGAGTAGCCAAAATGCTTTATTTTAATGACAGTCTTACATAATGGGCCATTCAGATATATTTATCAGGTGCAAATGCATTTTTAACGTATGCTCTAATTTATCCAGCCTCAATCTGGCCCAGAGTGACTTTCTGCAGGATCTCTGCAGTATTCCTGACCGCCTATCCCAGAACAGGGGCCCATAATCACTGCTGTCTGTTTCTTTTGTTCCTTTTGAGCTGCTCTCTGATTTCTCCCTTGCATCTGCAGGCCGTGCTGCTTTTTATGGAAACACCCAGAATAGCTTAATTCAGTATTAGTCCCTGTGACACTCGAGGCTCTCGTTTTTTTTTATCAGTAATGTTGTTAGTACTTCAATGGTATTTTGATACACACAATGCATCTCTTTCTGATGGCGATGTCTCAACAGTCCTCTAAGTGCGAAGTTCCAAGTGTGTATAGCAACTGCAGTGGTGGGGGCAGTGGTGGCAGTGGTGGCTCAGCGGTTAGAGCGCCGGGATATTGATAACAGGGTTGTGGGTTCGATTCCTGGGCTTGGCAAGCTGCCACCGTTGGGCCCTTGAGCAAGGCCCTTTACCCTCTCTGCTCCCCGGGCGCTGGAGTTGGCTGCCCACCGCTCTGGGTGTGTGTGTGTACTCACTGCCCCTAACACGTGTGTGTGTGTGAGTGTGTGTTCACTACCAGATGGGTTAAATGCGGAGGACACATTTCGCTGTACACTGTACAGTGACAAATACGTGCACCTTTTACTGACAAATAAACGGTGGGTTTTTGTTCATTTTTGTTGTTATATGCTCACCACAAGTGATGCACTATGAACAGGGGCCTTTTTTTGTTCTGGCTTTGATATGTGCCTTTTCTGATTTTTGTGACTAACATGCACTGTCCTGAACTGGGTAGTGCTTTCTCTTAGTGCACTGGCTTTGACCACACTATATGAATGATAGCTTTTAAATGAGACAATTAAAAGTTACGTTTTAGCTACAAATTCATTGAAATGGAATATGTATATTCTACTATACACAGTAAGCAAATACAACTGGCTTTACATTTTCAATAATGTAAGATTAGTATGGTAGCATAAAAATCACTAGTAAGTGCAACTGCAATTATAGTAATTAATAGGAAGCAGTATAGAAATAAGTAAATAAAGAAATATAATGCATTTAAATTTAGTGTCTTAAACAATAAACAGAGCTCTGTATTGTCACTGTCATATCTCCAAAAATAGCAACTTTTTAATGGAAGTCAATGTAAAAAAATGACATTTTAGAGCATTTCTATTGGTCAATCTGTCATGATATTTTGTAAAGAACAACTTCTGTATATATTCCGGATTTAAACGATGGCAAACATTAAAATGGAAACATGAGGTTTTTGTTGGATAGTGGATTCAAATGAATGTATGAATTTTAATAAAATATATATGCACAATGTGTAAAGTATAATTACTCTATATTATTTATCATTGACATGTCTTTGTTGCCACATTACTTACATGCACTTTAAAAGTACCCTTTGTTGTCTAGTTTAGATTGTTTAAACCTGCATTATTATGTTACTGCATATATAATAATGATATTAAGGGTCATTTCAAACTTTTGAATGGTGATGCACGAAGGGTTACAGCTCTGAGTATGTATGTGGTGTGGATTTGTTTATTGCTTGTCTTTATCATTTCTGTTCTTGCGTTATGATAACAAATCGTCCGCTAGATGGCGCATGGCTGGACGCACTAGTGGGCATAATCGGATTGCGCTGGCTGGCTGGCTGATGCTCAGTGAGTGCGGAATGAAAAGGTGGACTTTTTGCGTTAAAAGAGGAATAACTGACCCATGCTTGTTAGCTTTGGGTCGCGCGCTTTCATGCTCACACTCAGCAGCACTTTAACTAGCACCGTTGCCTTGTTCTGACTCATGAGTCAGTGTAAAAGGTCTAACCCTGCCTCTTCTCCATCTCTGCCTCCGTCTGCTCGGTCTCTCAACCGTGTGTAATATTTATGCACACGTGACCGCTAATAACACGCGAACACGCGCACCTACCCGCGAGAGCGCGCGTGGAAGCTTGACAGAACGCGTGTGTGCGCGTGCGCGCGTGTTTACTTCGTGCGCTCTCCACCCTTTACAGAGAGAGAGAGAGAGCGCGAGAGAGAGAGAGAGTAGGAGAGAGAGCGAGAGAGAGAGAGAGAGCGAGCGAGAGAGAGAGAGCGAGCGAGAGAGAGAGAGAGAGAGAACGAGAGAGAGAGAGAGAGCGAGAGAGAGAGAGAGAGAGAGAGAGCGCGAGAGAGAGAGAGAGTAGGAGAGAGAGTGAGAGAGAGAGAGAGAGAGAGAGAGAGTGAGAGAGAGAGAGTGAGAGAGAGAGAGAGAGAGCACGAGAGCGCGCGCGAGAGAGAGAGAGAGCACGAGAGCGCGAGAGAGAGAGAGAGAGAGAGAGAGAGAGAGAGAGAGAGAGAGAGAGAGAGAGAGAGAGAGAGCGCGAGGGAGAGAGAGAGCGAGAGAGAGAGAGAGAGAGAGAGAGAGAGAGAGAGCGCGAGAGAGAGAGAGAGAGAGAGAGAGACCACCGGCTCTGAGGTAAAAACCGAGCCCGTAAGGAGAAGAGAGGACGGGAGAGAAGGGTGAAGGCGACCGTTCCGCGAGAAGACGACGGTTGCTTTTCATCTCCAAGGTCAACCGGCCGCACCGCGACCGTTAAACCGCACAGAAACCCTCCCAGAAACGGAGAGGTGACGGACCAGCGCCACCGAGGATGGACCAGGCGTACGGGGCGGGCAAGGCTGGAGGTGCCTTCGACCCACTGGCCTTCATTAAGCAGCCGCAGACGATTCTTCGCATCGTGTCTTGGGTGAGTAACGGTTGCTCGCTAACTTTTCAAGGCGTTGTCGTTAAGCTAGCTATAGCTAGCCAACCGCCGCTGACCGTTAATTCTGTCAAGCTGACCCACGAGCTTAGCGGTGTGATGTTTAGCTAGCTAGCGTTACGGTGCCGAGACCGTTAATGCTAGCTACATTTACCTACCTCAGCCAGTCCAGTTTGGCCACTGAAAACTAGTGTCAGGGGTCTTTAATCGAGGCTGTCCGGGGTCTGGTGAAGATGCAGGGCGGTGGAAGTTTCCATGAGTCCATGGAGTCCATGAGGCTGGGCTTTTGCTTGTGTGTAATGGGACAAGTTCAGTGTTCACCCCTCTTTTGAGAGCCCTTTCTCTTCGTGGTTGTAGTGTAAAGAAGCTGTACAGCGCACTGAAGCCAGGGCTGGGCAATAGGACGGTATTGTATCGATATTGTGATTATATTGAGATTATCGCGGTTATCGCGATACTGAATATTTCATGGACGATATTATTGGTGCTTAATAAACACGGATCAACTGCACGTTTCATTACAGACAGTGTGGTTAAATGAAGTTCAGCAGATGTTGAATAAAGTCACTGTACTCAGCACGGGAGAGTATCTCAATAGTAGTTTTTATGAATCGGTAATTGTAAACGCTAATGTATTTAGTCTGTGATTACATGTATCGTGATAAATATTGTGTATTGTGAAAATGGCTTTGGATATCGTGACATTACGCAGTTCGTCCCCCAACAGCGGCCCTCCCCGATATCGGCCCCTGCCGTGTATTGCGCATTACGCTCTTTCTCTTTGCCAATCTCTTGGATGAAATTCCACAATGTAAGCTCCCTCCTTAGAGAGGCATTCAACTTTATTCTTAATATTTAAACATCGCTAACGAAGTGCCCGATACTACAGACAGGCCATTGTTAGGGGACTATGAGTCCTATTTTAGCGATCTTTAGGCAAGCCGTCAACCTCAATTTAGGGCGTGTCAGTGTGTCTTTGCTATCTAACAGCAGGAAAAGTATGTGCAGCTCGAATCACGCAAAAAGGTTAGAGCGCCAGGCTGTCGATAACAGGGTTGTGGGTTCGATTCCCGGGCTCGGCAAGCTGCCACTGTTGGGCCCTTGAGCAAGGCCCTTTACCCTCTCTGCTCCCCGGGCGCTGGAGTTGGCTGCCCACTGCTCTGGGAGTGTGTATACTCACTGCCCCTTGTTCACTACCACAGATGGGTTAAATGTGGAGGACACATTTCGCTGTACAATGACAAATACATGCACCTTTACCTTTACTAAGTCTCTTAATTAATCATGGCAATTTTGGGCGTAACGCGCATTAAACCAATCAGTATGTCACTCACTAGCCATTCCCTTTAAAAGCCAGGTGTGGCCTGACTTTGGCAGATTGCTATTTCAGTGGCGCATCGTGCACTGCCTGGAAAGGCTTGCTGAAGTGGTGTAGCGCGTCGCCTCTAGAATATTGTTATTTTATTTTGTATTCTGTTTGTTGTTGATGTAAAAGTTTGCATAGCTGCTAACTGGCTCTCGCTATGGGTCTGAGTGCTGCTGGGTGTCCATGTGGCTATACATGCAATGGGCACGCAATTCACTGCCAAGATAGCAATGAGCTAGTGAGCTACTACACCACGTGAGACTGGGGTTTGATTCCCGGTCTGGGTGACTATGCTGCGCTACACCAATAGTCCTTGGGCAAGACTCCTAACACTAGGTTGGCCCTCCTCTGTAATATGAGTAACCTTGTAAGTCACGCTGGATAAGAGCATCAGCTAAATGCCCTAAATGTAAATGTCTGACTGTTGTTGTCTGCCTAGGTTGTTTTCAGTAAGTGACACCTGTTTTCTGTTGCCAAGATAGCAATACGGCAGAAATTTACTTGCACACACCTCATTTAAAGGCCCTCACCCATGTCGGCGTAGTTGAATTCCCAAGCACCGCTGCTATTTAACTGCAGTGAACCAGGAATACACTGGACTTCATTACCAATAATATATGTTCAAATGTTTGAAGCTTGTGTCCCTATAGAGATATACTGCTAATAGAATAGGACTCTCTGAAGCAGATAAATGAACATGAACCTACTGGTACCATGCCTAATGCCAGCATTGAGCTGTGGAGCAGTGTAACTGTGCTCTCTGTAATGTGGGTTGGTGCTCCATCCGAAACTTTTGGGATGAGTTGGGGAGTTGGGAATGAGGTGGATTGGTGATCATCCAACAGTCTAACTTTACTAATGCTCTTGTTGTGGAACGCAATCAAATCCTCACAGCAATGCTCCAAAATCCTTCCCTGGAAAGCTTTCCCTGGACAGTAGAGTATTGAAAGCAGGATAAACTCTTTTTTTAAATCCTTGATTTTGGAAGAAATAACGAATGAGCAGATGCCTCAATAATTATGTCCATGTAGTTTTTATATACTGTATATATTAGCCTACACTGTTAGCATACTTAAACATTGGGCTGATGTTTTATTTTGTCTGACTTTGGGATTAAATTTTTTATATTTTATAATTTGATATTTGTTCATTATGTATTATTGTTATGTATTATTTTAGGTAATTTATGCCAATATTTGTTTTTGTAGCTCTAAATCAGCCCAGTTATTATTATTATTAGGCCACTTGAAAGCTGACTGTGTGCAGTCGGCCCCCTGTCCAAAACATGGCAAAGCTGCCTGAAGTGGGCATCTGCTGCTCATATAAAACCAAAAACTTTGGCTCATCTCTTGCACCTTCTGCTCTCTGTGTGTGTGCTCCTGTGTGTTGCACCAGATGCCCCCAGTTTGATGGAAAACATGAATATTCAGATGCTGTGGGGGCGTCCCCACATTCAGCCAGACCCATAAAAATGGTTTTGATATTGCATATCATTTCGTATTTCATGTAGGATTTTCTCTTGGTTTCTAAGGTTAAGGTTAGTGTTACGTTAGACATACCTCAACGAGTAGAGCTGCATTTATGTACTGTAACTCACAGGCAATGAAAACACTCCACAGAGGCAGGAATACAAACTTGTGTGTTTGTGTTACAGAGGAACAATCTGCTGAATGTTGCATCTGGTATTTGAACACATGGTGAGAGGTTGGGAAAGGGAGATTACCGATGGGGGTTGAAGTGGAGTGAGCGCGCGAGAGAAAGGAGGGTGGGGGAAGGGAAGGCAGGTGGGTTTGGAGGTGGTCTACAACTAGTCTACTGTGTGTCCTGTCATTCTTTTATTTCTTATTTGATTTTTGTGTGAACAATATTTTTACATAGATGGAAATTGTCTGAACACTCTGATCTTTAGGTGTTTGTTATGTAAGGTTACTTACCAAATACTGTGTAATAATAGTGTCTAGATTATCATGTGTCCAGTGTCCTGATTGTTTTGAGTATGGGCCATTCTCACATAACTGAGTGATAATCATCATTCTGATAAACAAGATTCATATTATTTAGTGCATCAACGAGAGATTTTTTCTAGTGTCATTACTGATATGTATTTTTTTGTTTGTTTGTTTTTTGATTAGAAAAACTGTTGAATCACTAAACTTACATTTTTATCTAGTAAACTCTTAAGACAGTGAATTAAAACAACAAAACATAAAGGAGAAAAATCCATGGAGACATCAGTCCAGTTTTTTGGGCCACATTTCCCGATTTGAATGTCTAAAGCGATCCACATAATATAAGTATGATCATTTGTTTTACTGTGACGTAATACTGAAGGGAAATGTTTGCATTTAGATGCGTTAATAACATGCAACAATATGTTTGAACACACCCTTATTAAAGTGGGCAGAAATGTTGAACCATTTGACTGACAGGTGCTTCTTGTTGTCTAGTTGCCTTGTTTGATTGATTATTTGAACAGTTAATAGCTTAAAATGCATATTTTTAGTCTAAGCCCTGGATTTGCATGTGACAACTACATTTATTGTTAAGAAGGATAAACCAACTTGAACTGCTAATGGAAGAAAAGCCAGCCATTGGACAAGTGTGGAGCATGGCTAGCACAACAAGTTTGAAAATCTTGGAAAATAAATTAACCACTTGTCTCTTTATCATTTTGGAAGTCAAAGACCCAAGAATAAAAAGACTAACCAAGTCAATTACTAGACCTTAACCAAACTGAGCAAGCACCTCACCTCCTGTAGAAGAGACTAAGGAGAGAACCCCAAAAACAAGCAACAGCTGATAGAAGGAGAGCATCAAAAAAGGAGGAGGTAGCAGTTTGGAGATGACTGGGTTGCCAGGTTGATGCAATTATTTATTTACTTTAAGACGATATCCCTATATATGTCCCTGTACCACCTAAAATGCATCATCAGAGGCACTGTGTCCTAAGTTGTTTGACACATCTTGATGTAAATATTGTGAAAAGGCTGAAATATGCCTTGAAAGAGACCCTACGTAATGATAAACAAGTCATGAATGTGCTGTGATTTCATTTTTCTCATTTCCTAGTGGATAAGCCTGCTGAAAAAAGACAAAATATAGTGGAGCAGTGGTAAAAAAGTGGTAACAAGATCATGCTTCTCCTTCCACAAAAATATGCCTGGACTGGACATTGGTAAAAAAAACAAAACTCAGTTTTGTCAGTTTGTTGATAATGAGAATTTTTATAAATGGTATGTAAATCAATTATTAAACCAGGCAACATTGTTTATATATATATAAAAAAGTGTACGTGTAAGGTGAAAAGCATGTGCTGATTGGCTACCTGTATACCATATACCATGTATATTGTCAGATGTGTGTGAATGTGCACCCGCACATTTTCACACATACACAGATGCAGAGCTATAATTTGAGTCACCTGGGTTATGGAAAACTATAAAAAGAGACTGAAACATCAAGTATATTCCTATTCATATGTTTACCTTCTTAAAACTGTAGTCTGAGACACAGAAAAGTGGTGTTCACCAGCATCTTGCTCATGTTGCTGAGTGCAAATCACTGAGCAAGTGTCCCAGTACTTTTGTCCATATAGGGTATATTAAAATAAATGCAGAAACAGAGTTAGGAAATCATTTTTATAAAGGAGGATAAATGAAAAGGCAGAAATGGCTGTTTTTCTGCCACCACATTTAAGGGTTAATGGGCAAGCAGGCATTACCAGGTAAGGAGTGAGTCATGCCAGCTCATTGTGCAAGCTTAGCCTCTCCTCTCCTCCAGCCAGGGATGCTCTGATAATGTTTTTGGGTACATAGGGTACATAAGTAACTGGTCTACTGTTTGGTAGCTTGTGTAACAATACAAGCAAATGTTTATGTGTTTAATCCAAAGAAGCATTTGTGAAAAGGTTCGTGCTGTTTTGGGCCTTGCTTTGTTTATACATTGTCACAGAGTCGCTCAGAGCTTACTCCAGCCTCATGGGTGAGTTCCCATTGTATATCAGTGGAGGAACACTGTATGTTTTAAGAGACACCAACTGTTGATGAGTCTGCATGGGTGTGTGTGTGTATAAGTGTATGGGGATATGCTGGACCTTATCTGCGAGATAAAAGAGAGGTGTGTCCATCCTTTCATGACTCTGATTGGAGGAAGAGCTGCTGTGTTGGCATGACAACCATCCTACATCACTGCATGGATGCTTGGGTAGTAACAGGCCTTTGGAGAAAAGGAGTCAGGTGCTTTCTAAATGGAAAGAAAGAGACACACAGTTGTATGCAAATGTTTGGGCTGGGAGATCGGACAAATGTCTAGTCCGGGTGTTTGAATGCCAAGTCCAAGAATATCTTTTGTTGATTAAGTGTAAATAAATAAATAAGTCCTCTACATGAAACAGATTTAAATATAGCGATTTTGTCTTCAGATTTTTTCAATATGTTACATTTAGCAAATGAAAACACCCATATTGTCACTTAATAATTAAACAAAACATGTAAAAACATGTAATTTAACCAAGCTCAAAACATGTCTGCTTCCCTTCCACAAAATGGTAAGAACTTACATATATACCCTGTAGGAATGTTGGGTTAGCATAGCCAGCTACTATATGATCAGTGCCCACAGCAGTAGGCTATTTCAGACTGCATATCCTTCGAAAATGTTAAGACCACAAACCATTTGATACAAAATAATTCTACACAAAGATAAGAAACAAACAAAAGGTAATACTGTGTCCATGAGTTTGTGATTTATACGTGGTAAGGTAGTAATAAAACATTTATTTTGTTCTGTATTTAAATATAAATAATGAAACTCTTGTATTTAGTATGACCTTATTATTATGTTTCCTTATTATTTAGTAGGGATGTGCAAATGTAAATGACTCATCAAGGACTGTTGTGAGCAGTTTTCAACACATACCACTGTGAAATGTAACCACACCACATCACAGTGCACAATATTTTATGCAGTATGTGGACACATAGATAAAATGTGGTGTAGTGGCACATTCTTAAAAACCATACCATACTTAGTACAGCGATTTCTCTGCAAAATGGGCAGTAGGTCAGTGCTCTGTAATCACTGACAATATCCATGATATGCAGAGTATATTGGGTATCACAATAACAAAATGTATCTCAATATGATAGTTTAACACTAAAAAGAATAAGTCTGTATCTTTGCATGAAGCTACCTTAACTGTGATGAGTGATAAATGGTAGTATATTATTTATGTTTCTAGACGTGTGCACCTCAATATAAACTTAACATCTATGCTTCCTCTCCATTGTTGTTGTGTCAACAGTGAAAAATAGCAAAAGTAGACATACAAAGATTTTGTGACAGCAATGATAATAAAATAATGATTGTCATGAAACTTCACAACTTCTACCCTAGACAGTATTCACCCGTGACATTATTTTGGTGTCCAAAAACAGGGCTTTTATTTTAACTGATAAGTGTGATGACATTAACCAGTTAGCAGCCAGAACAAAAGCTAAAGTTGGATTCTAATTCTAACTCTCCATCCCACCATCAATAGTGCCGCAGTTACATTGTGTACATTTCAACAGCAGAACGCAACTTTTGCATTATTTAAGGTGAAATGGAAAGTTTGGGGCAGAGGAAAAAGTTTTTAACCGACGCAGAAACAACAAGCATTTCATAGACAAGCAGTTAAAAGAGTGTGTTAGTCTATTTTCTGCTGTTTCTGTCAACAAAGATATTTTATTCCATTGTATCCATCCTCCCATCCTGTTACTTTGGGGATACGCCTGGTTAGAAACCAAACTATGATGGAAATGCTCTGTTCTACCAGCGAGAGAACCATGCTCCTTTCTTTAGTTCTAAACCAGCTCTTAACAGCATATTTATAACCGAGGAGGAGGCTAATGCTAATGCACACACACTGAAACACAAAGTGATTTGACTGCAGAGTTGTGAAGGGACTTGAAGCTAAATGGTCAGGTAGGTCAGTCAGACTGGATTGTAAGTTATTAAAACACTGTAGAGTTTAAAAGTCGTTTAAAAAGTTGCTACCAAACAAAGCAGTAAAAGCAGTTTACTGTTGTTTACTGTTCTGCCCATCTTACCTAAGTTGTGAGACTGTAATATTTATAGAAACAAAGATCAGCCGATAGCCTGCATTAAGAGACCTGGATCAGATCAGGGAGTAAAAAACCTTGATTGGGACATTCCTGGTTTTGATAGCTGATGAATTAGATGAGGTAGGGAAGGAAAATACAGACATATCCATGGGTTGCCCAGGACTGTGAGTGACAAGCACAGAAATAATATATATAGGTGATTTAAGGTTGGAATAAAAGACAAAAGTAGAAGCAAAGGATTTAATATTCTGCTGTAATTGTTACATTTACTGCAATCATCAGTTAGTATTAATCCTCAATGGTGAATGTCCTGGCTGATCACTCTGTCATTCGGAAAGATTAAAAGGTCTAGTCCTCACTCTACAAAATTGCAAGAGATTGTAATAGGTCAAAGTAAAGTAGTTGAATTTCCCGGAGGTTACTGTGTTGTTGCAATTCGACGGCCTTTCGTTCAGTTGTTTATAGGTACATTATGCGTCTTTTTAAGTACACACCAATTGTAAACTTTCTGTATATCACTGTGCTTAGATGTTCTATAGGTGAAAAGTAAGAGTGCCTCAAATTATGATTATGTATCCAAGTAATTATATTTTAATTGTGTGATTATTATGTAATCTGTGGTTCAGCAAATCGCTGTAAATCAGTTTAGATTTTGACATTTTCCAAATGATTGATGGGCTTATTCTCTTTAAAGACCTTAGACTAAATCTAAATCTCCTGTATTTAAGCAGATGTTTGAGCAGGCAAAGGAATAGAAGTGGTCTTCACCCCCAGTCCCATGACTCATGTCTCTCTCTCTCTCTCTCTCTCTCTTTACGCACAAAGTCAGGGAGATTAAAAGGAAGGATTGTGGGGGAAGGGGTGGATGAAGTGGTCAGGCATTCCCTGTACAAACTGAGCGAGAGAGATGTTAAGACACAGAGTAAGACTGTCGCTTCCTAGAAGAAGGAGAATCCTGTTTTACTGGAGTGAAGGCAGTGAGGTTCCAGACATGAGGAGGGCTTTATTTTAGTCGTGAAAATTACATGCAACTCTAAGAAGCTCATATAAGCGCAAATACATTTGTTTTGGTGAACTATTTCTATTTCTATACTATAACTATTTTTGTGGACAGAACCTATTCTATCCATAGTTTACTTGATGGACCATAGATGAGAGTTTGACCACAAAGCCACATAGTGTTTAGATTATAGATAAAGAGTTAAATGTCATACGTTTAAGCTTTGCTTATATATCCTTGTTAGCCTTATTATCTTGCTGTGTTTCATTGCTTGTGTAATCTGCAGATCCCTTTTTGTTCTTGCACATTTGAACCCACACATTCCTTTTTTAATCTGTCGAGCAGCAAGGGTCCATTTAGTTGAGTCTTATGAACAGGTCTGATTGATTTATTAGTGGGAGTGCTATGGTTACCACTGCCCTGATTGAATGACTCACCAGAAGGAAAATCACCTAATACCATTCACATGAACCCAATAGGTCAACTCACTGACCATGGAAATAACAACTGTGAATGGTGTGCAAAGTAATAGCTTGATTGAGAAAATGGCAGATTCTTTACCTATATACAGTTGTAGTTGGACGTTTATGTACACTTATCATGGACATGAATGCCATGGCAATATTTTACCTTCAGTAATTTCTTAGAACTGGGCAAAATGAAAATAAACACAATAGAAAAGGATTGTGTGCCTGGTGGGGTGTCTGAAATCAACACAGTCATAATTATGTATACAGGGCCTTTTAATTTCCTGTTAGTGATCATGATTGACTACAGCTGGTAGCTTCACTGAGCCCACATACAAATGTTTTTGGATAGCAATTATAGAATGATCATATCTACATATCTAAGTCAGGAATGTCTCTTTAAGCCATTTCTAAAGAACTGTAGATTTCAAGATCACCAGAATAAAGATCACCAGCTATTGGGAGGTCTAGCTACTTTGAAGAGGTCTGGAAAAAGACGCAAACTGTCCCCCTTATCTGAGTAAAGAAATGGTCTTGAATGGTCAGAAACAACCCAAGAACCACCAAAGCACAAGCTCGCCATAAACTGGAAGCTGATAGCACACCAGTGTCACTGTCTACAGTCCAAAAGTTTTACATGAAAGTTGGCAGCTGACCAACTGGACAAAAAATGCTTTCTGGAGGATATCTTTATGTATAGATGAGACAAAGATTCAGTTGTTTGGCCACAATGAGGTATTCAATTACAAGAACACTGTAGAAGCTGTTAAGCATGGTGGCAGTAGCATTATGCTCTGGGGTTGTTTTGCTATTATTATTATTCCAGTGGAATAATGAAAAAGGAACAGGACAGGGCAGTTACCCCATGCACACATTAAAGGTGGCTGTGGATGGATAAAGCAAGTTAACAATAAGCTCTGGGTATGGCTTTTCCTAAAGTTCCCAGTTATGTGGATCAGTAGGTATTTACATAAAAATGTTGGCTATTCGAATATTACTACTTACTGCGTTTGAACAGCTTCTCACTTCACTTTCTGGAAAAATGCACCACAATCAAATTCCAAAATAGTTCTCATAGATTCGGTCTTTTGCATAACGCACATACACACAGAGCCTGAAAGATGGAGCATGAAAAGGCTCTGCTGCTGATGATCACAAGATCAGGACCCCACGTGCTGCCTGTTACAATGCCTGCTTTCATGTGCTCATGGGATACAGAGGCCTTGTGATCTGGGCAGCTAATTAAGGAGATGCCAGACGGCTATACTCAGACAAGCTGCATAAAGTTTCGGCCGCTGGTTCACAGTTGTAACAGCCTTTCTCATCAAACACGCTTACAGCTGTTCGGGTGGGACTTGCTCATCTCATGGGAATCACTGAATTGTGCAGGGCTGTGACTCCCTAGGAATGCTTTGCGCTCTCCTGACCTAGATATGTATGTTTTAGTGTGAAATCTTAGGGCTGTCTATCTCTTCATACAAATACAAAACGGGATCAGAGTTGAATTTTCACACTGACACAATTACTTTCTTAGGTCAAAGTTGTGCATAGCAACGTTTAGATGGTCTTTTACAGTCTTTTATTGCTTATTCTTTCCAGAGTCAATGCAAACAACAAATAAGAGGCATATTTAAGTCTAAATTAAATTGACTGTACAAAATAAAGGAGCTATGTAGAGTTTCCTTTGTAGTCACACACACATTCTAAGCAAATGCAGTGGCCAGATGTGAAAAACCTGGGGTTTGCCAAAGCTAGTCTCTCCAAAAGATGGGTGGTTAGGCCCCTGCTGACAAACAAGTTGATCAGAATACAGGCTCTCTCACTGTCAAGCCCTATTTGGAAAGGATTAGTTTTACGTATAGAGGTGTGGTAATGTAATTATTACCATAGTTTATTACCATATTGTCATAGTAATTTAGTTCTTTCTAAATGTGTGATGCCAGTCATTTATACAGACTGTAGAGTCTTACCTGCTGTAAAATAAGCTGTAAAATGAACCTCAGGTTATATGAACCCAGTATGAATAGACAGGTAAGTAAATATTCTTTCAGATCCTGTACAAAATGAGTTTTTAGTGGTCTTTCTCAAGTATGTATGCGCTCGAGGAGGCATTTAGTTGTGTAGTGCATAGTACACTGTGGGGACCTTGGGCCATTCAAGTCTGAGGCATATCATTGTGCAGTGTAGCTTATAGTCTGCATACATGTGATGAACGTGTAGCTGACAGTGCATACCATACACAAGTGCAACACAATACAAGTGCGGACAGACAACACAACACAGTACAGACAGAGGATAATATATAATTGGCGGTAGTGTGCAAATTATGCAGTGTGTAATAAATATTGAGTCCAGTGAGGTAGTAAAGTTATTAGTGCAAATGCTTTGTGCATGAAGCAGAAAAGACATCAGTTCAGAAGTTGAGTTGAGTTCAGAAGTCTGATGGCTTGGGGGAAAAAGCTATTGCAGAGTCTGGTCGTGTTGGACCGGATGCTGCGGTACCTTCTTCTTGATGGCAGGAGGGAGAACAGTCTGTGTGAAGGGTGGGTGGAGTCATCCACAATGCTAGTTGCTTTGCGGATGCAGCGGGCAGTGTAAATGTCCATGACGGAGGGGAGAGAGACTCCGATGATCCTCTCAGCTGTCCTCACAATGCGTTGGAGGGTCTTGCGGTCAGAGGCTGTGCAGGTCCCAAACCAGGCAGTGATGCAGCTGCTTAGGATGCTCTCTATGGTCCCTCTATAGAAGAGGGTGAGGATGGGTGGAGGGAGACGGGCCTTTCTATGATCACACAAAGTGACAGTGAGTACATGTGCCTGGAGCGGTAGAACAGAGAGGGTTAAATGCCTTGCTCAAAGGCCCAACAGTGGCAGCTTGTCGAGCCCAGGTATCAAATGTCACACAGTAAATACTCCTATATAGTGAAAGAAGAGATTAACAATCAAAACACGCTTTAATCATTGCTGTGTACATCACCTACACTACATGTCCAAATGTTTGTGGATACTGCTTCTAATGAAAGCATTCAGCTACTTTAAAGTTGCCGCTAATTTCTGATACAGGTGTGCAAATGCACATACACATCTTGTCTAATCCCTGTTCAAATGTACTGCCAATAGGCCTCTGTGGAGCAGATAAACATGAACCTATTGGCACCTAATGCCAGGTGAAATAAAGCCTCCCCAGCATTGAGCTGTGGAGCAGTGGAACTGTGTCCTCTGGAATGATGGTTGGTGATTCATCTAATACTTTTGGGATGAGTTGTGGAGTTAAGGTGGTGTGGTGATCATTCAACATCCTAACCTCACTAACGCTCTTGTCACTAAATACATTCAGATCCTCCCAGCATCACTCCAAAATCTTGTAGAAAGTAGACTTTCATATAGTGTACAAAGATGGTAGATGAAACTTGACCTATAAATATTTTACAAGAAAAAGCAATGCACTAGGCAGTTACTCAGTAGTTTAGTCTGTGAGTTAGGCCAATCTCTTGTTTCCCAGGAAAAAAAAAACACTGCTCTCACTCAAAGAATCTTGTCTTGTTTCGAGGGCTGATAAGGGTCCAGTGATCATATGCATCATGTTTTCAATTCAGTCTTTTTTTTTTTTTTTGCTTAAATGTCGATATGCATGTGACATTTGTGTGTTGCTTAGAATGCAAGAAAAACAATCATTGCCTGTCTGATAGAAAAGTTTGTCTTCTTTGTCTCTCTGTCCCTCATGTTCCTTTTTATTCAATTGCATTTTACACTGTTCATTTTCTCTCTTTCTTTTCCTTAAATACTTTTAGATTTTTTCCATTGTGATCTTCGGCTGCATTGCTAATGAAGGCTATGTGAATCGTCCGGACGAGGTGGAAGAGTTCTGCATCTTCAACCGCAACCAGAATGCCTGTAACTATGGTGTGGCTATGGGCTCACTGGCTTTCCTCAGCTGCATAGCATTCCTGGCCCTGGATGTCTACTTTCCCCAGATCAGTGGAGTCAAAGACCGCAAAAAGGCTGTGCTCGCCGACATCGGCATCTCAGGTGACACATTTGGTATCTTACACGCCACTGCATCACTGTTAGTTTTGTTGTAATATCCTGTTTTGAGAAATTTCCTCTATCCCACAGCAGTACAATAGTAAGACGTTGCTGTTTGTTGAGCCCTCATTTTGCAGACAACATAAAGGTCAAAGCTTGAGGAGAATATTATAACATATAGAAGTCAAACTATACTGCATTATCACTGATGTGTCCCAATTGAAAAGACAGGTCTAGGTCTAGGATTTTGTTAATCTTGATGAAAAGCTGGCACTGTTATTGCTATATTGGGTTGTAGATGCACATCCAAATGGTCTTATGGTTAAGTAGCATCTGTTGAACAGCAGTTCTCTTCTAACAGTTCTAAATATAATTTTTTTTTTATTAATTTATTCTTTTTTGCCATTTTATAAAAGTAAACAACTGTTCCAATTAAAACAGATCCATTTAAAAGGAGGCTGCAGGTTATCAAAGATCTTTGAATTTAGTGTGATCCTGCTGTACGTGTTACTATATTTAACCATGCCAAGGCTTTTCTGAGATTAGAGCAATTAGAAATCTGAAAGTTTGCTAGTGTAAAAAGCCCAAACCTGCCTAAATTAATTAAGATATTTACTCTTAGAGTACAGTTTATTCATACATGCTCTGCAGAAGTGATTATTCTGTTTCTTCTCTTACATTCTTTAAAATCTTTAAATTGTGGCACATAAATTAGGTCTTGCTGCTCTCTATTGGTTTAACCTGAAACTACAGACAAATCTGCTGTACCTGTGAAGATTAAGTTAGATTGGTGGTGTCACGCTGCCCCCTGTGTCAGGGCATGGTACTGATTCTCACTGTACTCAGTGGTATTAGCCCTCCTTCTTACAGAACATTGGTCGCAGATATCTAGCGAATCACAGTCATTTAGGGCCACACCGATTCTTCTTAAACCTGATATCTTTGCTATTTTGTTGCAAATGCAAAAGTAAGTCTCTTTCACTCTGTTTCTCACAGCATTCTGGTCCTTCATATGGTTTGTTGGGTTCTGTTTCCTGACCAACCAGTGGCAAGTGGCCAAGACTGAAGATAACCCCTTAAAAGAAGGTGCAGATGCAGCAAGAGCAGCCATTACCTTCTCCTTCTTCTCCATCTTCACCTGGGTCAGTTCTGACATGACAGGCACACATTGTAATTACAAAATAAACCATGCACTGCCAAATAGTAATGCACTGAAATGACCTGATTAACCCGATTCATCCAGTCCACACAAGTTTTATGTATTATGTAAGCACAATATTCAATGCATCACTTTTCTACCTTGTGGTTGTAGTAGGGATACTAGCTATATACTAGGAGCTAATCAAATAAGACTTAAGATATTAAAACTTTTTTTTGTAATGCAGTTGTACTCTGCTCTTAAAAGCATCTTAAAGGGATTTTCGTTTTCAATACTCTAATTGTGTTCAGAATTAAAATGCACAAACTGCTATTGTATCTGCTGTGGTATTGTATCATATAACTGTTAACAGCATAAAGCTAAAGATTACGACTGCTGAACATGTCCATACTCTTCTATTTCATTAAAAAGTTTATTTAATTGAGTTGTACTCATATACCTGAATTGCTTCCTACAGTGCTGCAATTGTGTCGAGTGCCTGTAACACTATGCTTTCTGTAATTGCTGTATGCTTTGTTGCTTGCTTAATCCTACACTGATTTACCTTCTTGATTCTCAGTATTCACCTGAAACTGGGTTCAGTCTGCTACCTTGAAATGATCTCTTTCTGTATGACTCTTCTAATCTACTCATTTAAACTAACTCAGACTAGGTATCTTAGACTGTATCTTAAGCTTTGCTGTGCTTAAATGTTGTGCTTATTTTTCCATAATCTAAATTATTAAGCTTCATTTCAACTAATCTGTATTCTTTTCCTCTTTATCCTGAACAAACCAACTGACCTCTTCCCTTTTTTTTTTTTTTAGAATAACGTGCATCTGGCTTGCTCTTTCTTCCTGATTAATGCTTTCTAATGTATACTTCTTTTTGTAGCTTGGACCATTTAACATTTTTCTCTTTAACTATTGCAGTCATTTACATTTACATCTGCTCTGGATAAGATGGACAAAGCAGTAACAATGCTAGGAATGAAAAAGTTAATGTTGTAAATGTGACAATAATGAGAACTGCTTTTGGCCCTTTCCTCCTTCTCTAGGGAGCTCTAACTTTGCTGGCCTTGGAACGTCTAAAGAGAGTATCGTTTGAAGAGGAGTACAACAAACTCTTCACCCCTCAAACACCACCCCCCTTTGTTTAACATGCAGCACACTTATAAATGCAACACAGTACAAATCTGCTTATGTTCATCTCTGACATCTATTCTCTCTCTCTTCGTGGCACGTTCCTTATTCACACAGTCTCAGTGTGTTTGCGTTTACTGTCATAGTTAAGAGAGACGACCAAAGCACATGTACACTTTACTGGATCTGATCAGGTCTTTTACCGTGGATCATGTCAAGAGTTAAGTACAATGAATATAAACTATGAAGGAGGAGGAAAATTTCATTCACACAGATTTTGCTGTGCACAGTGTTCCACTGTGTTCAAGAAATGCTGTTTGTAAAGTCACAATCAGGGATCAGTGAAGTAAGTTTCATGAAAATACTTTTAAAAGGTATATGAAACAGCTGTTGTTCAGGATATCATATTGCTGTAGTACAACAGTAAACAAATGTAAATAAAACGGATTAACACTGTAAAATGCTATTTACTCTTGGTTTCTATTGGCTATATACTAACACATTTCTTTAGTGCTTTAGAAATTCTTACCACCACCTCATGGTTCTGAAATCCCTGATTGTGGCTTCATATGCATTAATTGTCATAAACAGGTTAAGGACATTGTCATAAAAGTGTTCACACCTAAAAAGACATTAAACATTTAAGTCATTAAAAACTATACATTGATGTGAGGTGATGTAATAGGACTGTTAACTGATGTTGAACCGACTTGTGATTTGAATTGCAACATATTTGTTCATACACTGGACCAAGTTTCAGAAGAATGTACTTTCTATTATAGGTGTTACAGCCCTGCTTAAGGACAAGTTTTTCTTGTTTTATTCTCACATCTGGCATCTAGAGGGCGCTACTGGATTACGCTATATTGCTGTCATTCTGTGCACACTTGTTATTGTAGGAGTTGAGGCTGTTTTTAAAACACTGTCGCTTCATTTGACATCAGTTTGCGACAAAGGTTTTTATTCTTAGGCATCGTTCCAATCATATTATTGTGCAATCAGTATTGTGCAAAAGTTTGGAATCTCTTTTCAAAAGATAGGAATTAATGTTTATAATATATATATTATAAATATATATATATATATATATATATATATATATATATATGTTATAATTCACTAGCTCTGTGCACCTTATGAATCAGAACCAAAATTCAGATCTTCATCAAGTGCCAGGTGTGCAAGGAATAAATCTTTTTTAAATAATTTTTTTTTTATTTTTTATATATAGTTTTTAGGTTTCTCCTTAGGTTGAAACTCTAGTTGCTCTGTAGACTGCTTAAATGATTGTAGATGAATACATTGACTTCCCCTCAAAATTAAGTACATTTTGGGAAAGTCAACATTTTGGAGATGCAAGTTTTTCATTGGACAGTGACGATATACAGTATTGAAGAGAATTGAGCAGTAAATAAATTCATTTGAATATAAACATTATAAAACATGTTGACAGAGTTGGTCTTACAATGATAAAGAAACAGCAAGAATGAAGTTGCAATGCGTTTATATCCACAGTGCCTCCAATTGTGGTGGTCAAAAGCTTGACAGTAAATGGTTCTAGTTGGAATACTGAATTGAACATCTAGAAATATCTTTGGTGTATTTAAATATACAATGCAAGTTTTTGAATAAAAAATAACACACATGACTGACATGAAAAGTGGTTTCAGACCTTTAAATTGTAGTGTTTTTGTCTGTTACAGATTGTGTATGGTTATTTTATGTATGCTGTTCATGAACTGTTTATGAACATTAACATATTTTGGTGGTTTTATTAAACAGTTTTGTAAATTGCAAGGCACCTGAGAAAATCCATTAATAATATAATTAATATAATCTTGAAATTAAACACTATTTTAGTAGCACTATCAATATTATCATATAAATATAAACACTGTTTTACTAGTAATCGCTTATTATGTATTTTAATGTGCTTTTTTAACCCTGTCCACATTCTTCCTTGTAAAAAGGTCAGTGTTAATTGCTATCATCCAGTTTGACTAATTGGTGCTTTAGTAGGTTGGATTTGGAGGAGTGCTACTGGTGGATTGGCTAGAGCTGTATCTGAAACTGTGCCCTATTCACTATATAGTGTTCCACTTAGGGGTTCCACCGTTTTGTGGGGGAGTCCAAAAACGCAGTGGCGAATTTTCAGTGCACTATAACTGTCCCGCAATACACCGTAATATATAGCGTACAAACGATGTTCACAAAATGGATGTTGAATACCCATAATCCTTTGTGCTGTTTGGTTTAAATATTTGTTTCTCTGAGAAAGACTACCTTTACTACCTTCTCTATTTTTCTCTCTATATTTTTAAAATGTTGGGGAGAGTGAATAAGACACCGTTTCAAACATAGCTTGGGAACATTAAGGAGAGGTCAGGAAGAAAAACTGTGCTTCTGACTAACTCTCAGCTACTTTTGGAGGCCAAAAAATTGTTGCCTTTTTCTGCAATAATTATTTTATGCCAGTGTTTAATGGTGTTTTTACAAGTATAAACAGACATTGGGGCCAGACAAATGCTTTTAAACTATTTGCTTAGGTGCCTAGGGCCTTTACACAGTGCCTGCTTCTTGAGACCAGCGAGGTTGTTTACAGGAACTTGTTAGAAGAACTCCTTAAATGCATAATCGAAGTTGACCTGTGGCTAACATGCTTCATCAGGTGTACTAACAAACTCATTTTTTTTCCTTTCTCTTTCTCTTTCTCTTTACCAAACACCCTACCTCCACCCTCAAATTCATACTTTCATCATCATGCAATGAATAATGTCCACACTCTCATTTCCAATTGTACCTTTGGCCTAAAACACAATCACCTCCTTCTTCCCTCTCCTAACACTGTACTACTCATTACCATGCAACAAATTATCCACTGCAATCCCTTCCATTCATTTGTTGCCCACCACGTTTTTTCCCATGAACCCTTTCTCTGCTGAACCACTCACTTACTCACCTTTAGGCTGGTCTGGCTTTGTTGGGCTTCCAAAAGTACAAGCTTGGAGCAAGTTCCAGTCTCTTCTCCCAGGACTACGCTGACCCGAGCCAGGACCCGTCAGCGGCCCCCGCTGCAGCTTCGGAGTACACAGGCTATACAGGAGACGCGGAGGCTCCAGCCAATATGGATTCCTCTTATTATGGCTCTGCTGGCTACCAGAGCCAGGACTACTAAGGTGCGTTGGAGGGGCCTGGAGGCTATGCCATTGTAGCCTGGCCTGGTTGAGCAGTGATGGGGACTTTACAATTCTAAGAATTTTGGACAATAGGGAACATTGGGTAGCTTTTTCCGGGGTGGAACCAAAGTTAGCTAATCTAAGACCACTGCTGGATACTGTATATTGGGGTTCCATTTTTGCAAGGCAACTATTTAATGTAAAACCTTTTTAAAAATAAAATAATAGGCATTTGCTGTGTTTTGGAGTTTTGTGTGTTTCAACCGTTTGCCTTCAGCTAAAGATAATGGGGGGTGAGGTGGCATCACTGTTGGTTGGTTACTTGTAGTTTACTGTTGCTAAATCTTACAGGAATCATAGATATAATTCTAGCACAGAAATCTTAAATGTATAAATACCTAACATAGGTCAGTTGAGAGTCCTGATTGTCTGTTGTAAACCACAAAAGCAGACTTATTGTTTGAGGTACTGCAATTAATGTGTGCACCAGTAACTTACAAATCCAGGTGCTACTGAAGACCACAATGTTTTGGGTCTACTTAATGTTACTGTCTGTTATCAATGCTTATGTACCATCAGCTAGCTGTGTTCTATGAATTCTATAAACAGAGTTCCTAATTAACCCAGAGTTGTCAGCTATTGCTATCAGAAACTGTACACTGTATCACCTTTCGAAATCACATTTGTTGTGTTCAGCATAAATCTAGTAATATCAAAATAAAATAAATGCACTTTCACAGGTTCTTTATAGAGGGACTCCAACATGAGATTGTGGTGATTATATCCATATCAAATCATATGAATATGGAAGCCCAATTCTGCCAAAAATAAGGCATATATTAGGTCGTACATAATTTGCATATCTTACAGTTTCTTATAATTCATTTATAAATACAGTTTCTATTATGCGATATATGGAGGTAGTATCTTGTAATTTAAATAATATCATAAAAATATATTTATATTACAGCTATGAAGTGGCTGGCCCAAAGAATTATGAAATACTCCAGTATGTGTTATGTTGGAGTTCGTGTCTTCATTTTATATTTTCTCTTTTTCTCTAAATTATGGTTTGTTTAAGGCATCATACATTCATGCCAGGTATCCACATCACCTTGCCTCAGAGTGTAGCAAACTGCAGTGCTTTCCATCAGGTCATTAATACTAAACTTACATGGGAGCATGGATCATCTCAGATGTCTAAGTATGGTGACCCAAGTACCGCATGGTTAGCTACACTATGTGGACAAATGTTTTGGCACCTGCATTTCTCTGAGAATTTGATTGCATTCAGCAACAAGAGTGTTTGTGAGGTCAGGATTTT
The DNA here is from genome assembly GCF_030463535.1 of Salminus brasiliensis. Taxonomy (NCBI): domain Eukaryota; kingdom Metazoa; phylum Chordata; class Actinopteri; order Characiformes; family Bryconidae; genus Salminus; species Salminus brasiliensis. Next base: position 30,024,384 of record NC_132889.1, on the reverse strand, counting down.
GGATGGTCACAACCCCACCTCATCCCCAGCTCATCCCAAAAGTATTGGATAGAGCACCATCATTTCAGAGAACAGTTCCACTGTTCCACAGTTCAATGCTGTGGGGCTTTATAGCCCTCTATAGCCCACACCAGTCATTAGGCAAGGTGCCTGTAGGTTCATTTTTATCTGCTATTCTAGTCTATTGACAATACTTCTCTACAGACATATCTGTGTCAGCAGTGGGGGCAACTTAAAGTAGCTGAATGCACTCATTAGAAAGAGTGTCTACAAACATTTGGACGTATAGTGTGTATGCTTTACACATTATTCGCATCTGGCAGAAAATGGTTAGTATAGTCACAGCTGATTTCAGTTCATTTGCGCTATCACCTGCGCATTAATACAAAAAATATATTAAATTATTATTATTTTATATTAAAAATATAAAAATATATGAAAATTACGTTAAGATTATGGTTTGTGAACTGTAAAAATAACTGTACATAAAGGTGGAATACCAATAAATCAGGAATTCCAAGAAGTGTTCAAAGCCTGTAAAATGCTTGTGAAATGTTTGAACCAGACCTATGAATAACATTCTCATTCTGAGATAATGAATATCACTAGTCATAATGAATTGTTAGGTAATATTGAAATGTCATATCTTTAAAGACAGATACAGACAGGAAGTGATGTAATATCAGTTAATGATGTTTATACCATTCATGTGAAGAAAGTAGATTTCAAGCACAGCCCCTAAACTAATTGCAAAGAAAAGAAAGAAAAGATAGGGTTGTCAGTCCCAGCCTTACCATAGCCAATCATTAGTCACATGTTCAAGGAAAAAACTAAAAGTAGTAATGATGTACAACAAGTCTTACCTCTCTGAATACCGAACAAGCTGCCTAAAGCCTCTAATTAGCACATTTACATAACCAGCAGATACATCTGGCTAAAACACGGACTATGCGAGGATCATTGATACTCATTGGCACTACCTTACTTACTATAGCACTTTTACAAGTCATGCAACAACACACCGTACACCTTACAGTCCAGGAACAATGTGAAGTCACCTCTGGAATTGTTGACTGGTGGAATGTGCTAGGTTCCTCTTGTTGTCCTTGAAATTGTGTCATTTTTTTATTATTAGTACTTCAGGAGAACATTTTTGCAGATGCTATTACCGTACATTCTGTGTGCTGGTAGATCTGTGATGCAGAAGTATAGTTTTAAAATGTATTTATTTATTATTATTTTCTTGTTTATTGAAATTTTGATATGTAAGATGTGTATAATGATAATACTAAACCAGCATATTTTTGTTTGAGGACAGAGAAATGTATAATAGAATCAGTTATATAAATGAAACAATATTTATAGATTTATTTACAATCAATAACTTGAAACAGTTTGAATAAGAAGAATATTATCTGATCAGATATTAGACGTTGAAGTGACATACAGTATGTCTCTATGTATTCATGTATTTTGGGTTTAAAGTGCTGTAGTATAAATCTGTGTGATGTTTTCTGAATCAGGAAGCATTCTCTTTTTCTTTTTCTGTGTGGTTCTCTTGTTAGAAATCCTATTTTGGGGCAATACCTTCAAGAAACAGGAATAACAACAAAATAACCAAATGATTCTGCGTACACAATGTATCGGGTGTGTGAGATCTATGTTTTCAACTGTGGAGTTCAGATAAATGTAGTGTTAAAGTGTTGATGTGATGATTAGTGTTGATTAAATTAATCACTACATCGATTTAGGGGTAAATGTGTTTAATTACTTTTCTTGTGTGTTGCATGATGAAGTTCTGAAGTTTAGTAGATGTGCTGGATTGTGTTTGGAGACAATAAACAAACTGATTGACAGCTATTTTTATTCAAAAGCCTTATTTTTCTATTAAAGTCTAAAATACATAAATAAAATACATAAAAAATGATATATATATATATATATATATATATATATATATATATATATATATATATATATATATATATATGAGGCAATCACTGCAATCAAATGATTCCTGTAACTGTCAATGAGACTTCTGCACCTCTCAGCAGGTATTTTGGCCCACTCCTCATGAGCAAACTCCAATTGTCTCAGGTTTGAAGTTGCCTTTTCCATACGGCATGTTTCAGCTCCTTCCAAAGATGCTCAATAGGATTTAGGTCAGGGCTCATAGAAGGCCACTTTAGAATAGTTAGCCATTCACCATTAGCCATGAACATAGAGCTGATGTGCCTTGGCAAAAAGTTAAATTTTTGTCTCATCTGTCCATAGGACATTCTCCCAGAAGCTTAGGGGCTTGTCAACATGTAGATTGGCAAATTCCAGTCTGGCTTTTTTATGAGTCAAACAATGGTGTCCTCCTTGGTCGTCTCCCATGAAGTTCACTTTGGCTCAAACAACGACGGATGGTGCGATCTGACGCTGATGTTCCTTGAGCTTGAAGTTCACCTTTAATCTCCTTAGACGTTTCTGGGCTCTTTTGTTACCATTCGTATTATCCATCTCTTTGATTTGTAATCAATTTTCCTCCTGCGGCCACGTCCAGGGAGGTTGGCTACAGTCCCATGGATCTTAAATTTCTGAATAATATGTACAACTGTAGTCACAGGAACATCAAGCTGCTTGGAGATGGTCTTATAACCGTTACCTTTAACATGCTTGTCTATAACTTTCTTTCTAATCTCCTGAGACTCTTTTCTTCGCTTCCTCTGGTCCATGTTGAGTGTGGTACACACCATGTCACCAATGAGCACAGTGACTACCTGTAGCCCTATATATAGGCCCACTGACTGATTACAAGACTGTAGACACCTGTGATGCTAATTAGTGGACAGATCTTGATTTAACATGTCCCTTTGGTCACATTATTTTCAGGGGTACCATCATTTTTGTCATGAGTTTATTTTTTTTTTATAATTTTATTGAAGCATGGTATCAATGTCTGATTTTCATTTGTTAATTTTCATTGATTTTTTTTTTAGTTATTATTACTTTCTGAATGAACACTCCACAGGGAACTGAATACCATGAACATGTGAAAAACCTCTGCTCAAGAATGACAAGCAGTACCTGTATACTCTGGATTTTTGCCATTGGTGGTAGACCCATATGATCGTACATTTATATGTATAAATGTATATTTATAAATATGTACAAGGACACCCTAGGCTGTCTTAGCTCATATGCCCCCTTTTGGCTGAAATGACCTCAATTAGGGTATCTCTATTACCACCTACTAGTCTCTGACATTAACTGATGAAATGCTTCTCCCACTCCTCTATGAAGAATTCCTTCAGCTGTGTGATGTTTGAGGGGTTTCTTGCATGCAATGCCTGTTTCAAAACGCCCCACAGCATGTTAATAGGATTATGATCTGGGCTTTGACTTGGCCTTTCAAGAAATCCTATAATGTTTTGGGTCATTATGTTGCATGGTCCACCTCCACCACCACAGTTTTTGTACGGATGATCTGACTTTTTTTGACTGGACTGATTTTTTTTTCTCAAGCACCCTCTGATACAATAGAGTTATATTCTCACTTAGTGTTGTCCAAATGAAGATCAAAGATTTTAAAAATGTTTTCAAGTGGTGTCCTAATTTTTTCACATGGCTATATATCCAATAAGCAAATAAACTGTGTTGAAAGGTAATGTATAATCAACAGTAGCTGTAAAAACAATGTGTATTATTGATTTTTATGACACATGCTTATGCCTGCATAACATGTTCAACATTTCCTGCAAAGGGAACTTGTACATGGCGGGCTGTAAGTGAAAACCATCTTTCGTAGTACAAGCACGACTCAGTGACTGGAGGGTATGTTCTGGTTGCGTAACTCATGACTGGCATTCCATTTCCATACTTCACAGAGTGCTGAATCGCCTGAATGAGAGATAGTGACATCAATTCCTGTATTTGACCTGTGCGTCAGGGTGAAGGTTGCAGTACGGGACGCGAGACGTGTGTATGTGTAAGCTGAGAAGTTGGCCTTCTCTAACATCTGTCAGTAGCGCAGTAAATCATACCAATGACCAAAACCCAGTTCACACAGACTCACTCTTAGTCTCTCTCTATAGATACACTATGACTACTTCACTTTACATTCCCATGTATGTAAGCATTAAAATGCAGCACAGTATATAAATTTATATTAATATATTTCATGTATTTCCCAAAATGCACCAAGACGTTTTTTATACCCTAAAACGAACATCAGTATGAAAGTCAGAGTTTACTACTATATCATTTTATTTATTTATTTACCTATTTATTTTATTATCTATTATCTATGATTACCATTGTATAAAAATACATAACTTAACAAGAGCTACCTACAACATTTGCATTGAATTGTTCACACATTAGACAGTTTACTCAAAATTCATAGTTAATAAAAGAAGTATAATAAGTACCTTTTTTATCACTATACTTATAAAATAGAGCAAAATTGTTTTCTTCAGATAACCCACTTTAGAAAGCTGGGGTCAGAATGCAGGGAGGGTTAAGGGCCTTAGCAGAGACAGTCATCAAACTTGTAACCCTGTGATCAATACCTCAATGAACTAACCAATAAGCCACCACTTAAATAATAACCTTGCTGATAAAAAATAATAGTGTTTGTGATGTGTAATGGTTGAACCTTCTGCAATCCTGTTGAAAATTTGGTATTTGTTCAGATGCAAAGTACCTCACTCATGTTTGCCAGGCTGATATTTTTTACAGGAGGCTTAGTAGTCAAAAAGCCTTTGGTACTCTGTCATGGACACTGCGTGTTCTCATCAGATGTTGTATGGCTTCTTGTCTCCTGATTTTCTGAATGGCAAAAGATACTGTTCCAATTTACTAACAAGAAGTGTTAGCATTAACAGTGGTAAAAGTGATTATTGATCACACGGTTGGAGGTTTAATTCTTGGGTTTCGTCGTTTTCCAAGCTGCCACTGTTGGGCTCTTGAGCGAGGCCCTTAAACCTCTCTGCTCCAGGGTCATCAAACCATGGCTGGATCTCTGCTATGACCCTGACCTTCTAAGTTGGGATATGCGAATAATTTTGTTGTTGTGTTCACATGTATAAATATAATAACAGTAAAAAAAAACTTGTGGAGGCTGTGGAGGTTGAACATTACATCAGCTACTTAGACTTCCTGAATATGAGGCATAGAAGGGAGATACATTTATTTGTTAAATATGATCTATTTAACATTGACTTGAGTTATGTTAGTTGTGAACTGGTTTAAAATATCCTAAAAAAAGCCTTTAAAGCCCTAGCAAATGCTGCAACTGACCAAACAGGCAATGGTCGTTATGCAGGCTTAAGCACTTGCTCACAAAATTAGCCAATTAACTGTGTGAAGCCCCCTTAATTCTCCCATGTGTCCTGTCTTTTCCAGAGTCGTGATTCCACAAGGGTTGTTCTCTCACTTCAAAAGCGTGGAAGCTCTGAGAATGGAGAATGGGATCATGTCTGCTCTTCCGTGACAAAGCACAACACACAAAGGTCCAAAATAGTTTCCATGTGGGCTATCTCTGAGCCTATCTGAGTTTCCACATTAGTGAAGCCTGGCACTGCAGCTCCAGTGCGGCCATTAGAGCTGTTAAAGAGCCCAGGCAGGGTGAGCTTTATGACCGAGATTGTGTTTGCCTCCACAGTGTTGACAACAGTGGCGAAAGGGCATCCACCATAACGGTATGTACTGTATGGGTGTGAACGTCTGCATGTTAGACCTGCACAATACACAACATGTCCAAATGTTTCTGGACACCCCTTCTAATTAATGCAATCAGCTACTTTATAGTTGCCATTGTTGTTGACACAAACGGGCAAATGCACTCACACACAGCTTTCCTAGTCCCTGTAGAGAAGTATTGGCAATAGAATAGGACTTTCTGGATCAGAACGTCCTATAGACACAATGCCTAATGCCAGACATGACTACAGGGGTAAAAAGTCCCGCAGCATTGAGGTGTGGATAACACTCACTGTATTCTCCAATTCAGTGAGTGTTTCTTCTGAAATTAAGGGTATTAAAGAAGAGTTTACCCTGCCCTTGTTGGAGAAGGCTTTCTATTAAATTTTGGAGCATTTCTGTGAGGACCTGATTGCACTCAGAGACAGAGGCTTTAGTGGAATCAGGATGTTGGCTGATCACCACCCTACTTCAACCCTCAACTCCCCAATTCATCCCAGAAGTATTTGATGCATTAGGCATGGTGCCAATAGGTTTATGTTGATCTGCGCCAGAGAGTCATATTCTACTGACAATACTTTTTTCCCAGGGACTAGACAAGCTGTGTGTGTGTGTGTGTTTGCACATCATTGTCAGCAATGCGTAGCTGAATGCATTCATTAGAAGGAGTGTCCACAAACATTTGGACATACAGTGTATTTACAAATGTGCTAATTCTATGTTCTTTAAAGAACCCAAACACACTCTTAAAAGTGGTAAAAATGGAAGAACCACTTTTGGTTCCACAAAGAACCATGTTTGTAATAGAGATATATGTGTGTGTGTGTGTGTGTGTGTGTGAGAGAGAGAGAGAGAGAGAGAGAGAGAGAGAGAGAGAGAAACCCTTTAAAGGCTTAAAGATCCTTGTCTTGCTATACATATTTTGTACCAATTTAAAGATTCACTCAAAGAAGCAATTTAGCCCTCAGTTTTTAAGTGTAGTGTAGGAACAGCTATGTGGTTAACTTATAAAAATACAGATGTTCTGTGACACAATAAAGCCAGGCAAGTCAGCACTACCTGCCTCAAGTGTTTGGGGTTGAAACTAAATCAATATGGACTGCCTTAGCGCATCCCAGAGCACTGGACAAAAAATTCCCCATGTTTGAATAACACACACGTGTGTGTGAGTGTGTGCATGTGTGTGTGTACTAGAGATCATTTCCAGGCATCAGGGAATTTCTAAGCCTCCCCTGCGCTGTTCCAGCACACTGTGGCCAACATGTGTGTGTGTGTGAGTACGAGAGGGAATATCAGGTGTCGGTGCAGACAGACTGTGGAGTGAGGGCATTGAGTGGAAATAGCATCAGAGATGGTATAAAAGGCAGATACACACACTCTCTCAGTCAGACAGCATACACACACTGCTCAGGAAGCAAGTAAAGGCCAGGTGAGGAACAAAGCAAGGCTTGTCCTCTCAGACAACAGCAGAACCAGCAACAAGCCTCGTCAAGAGAAGATCAGAGCGAGCCCGCCACGGTCAGTTACCTCTTAAGTGACAGGAGAACACACACACAGGTTGAAGATGCAGGTGTGCACAGTGCTGGAGAAGCGTGGCGGCAGCGTGGTGGGAGCCGAGCTGAGCTGCAGTGTGAGAGAGGAGAACGTTTCCAAGAGAGAGAGCTACAGCACTGACTGGCACAGCATCAACATGAAAACACAGCACGAGGACCGGTGAGTACACACACACACACTCAAACTCTTGTACTGTTATTTAAATATAAGGTTAATAGGTCATACTGGTCAGGGTTCTCTATCAGCCATAGCAGTTTGCTTTACTGTCTATTAGACCTAAAATGTGGTTTCCAACCAAGTTCCTGCAGAACTACCTTCCCACAGACCCTTAATCCACCTCATCCAACTAACAACTGCCTTCAGACGCAGGATCTGCAGGAAGGTAATCTGCAGGAAGGTAGTTCTCCAGGAGGTCACAAGACTAAAAAGATCCAGAGCAGTGGTCTTCAACTCAGAACTACCTTCCCACAGACATTGGATCCAATCCTAATCCACCCCAGCATGATCCACCCAATCCAACTAACTATTGCCTTCAGATGTCCTTGAGTTATGATAGATTTGGGTTGGAAAGAGAAAGATGGAAGAACACTGATCTACAGAAACGCTTAGAATGAACAATAGGATGTCATTAGGAGGAAACATCTGAAACCCTTAAAGCTCTGATTGGTTGTGAGTAGACCCAGACTTCCCTCTAACTGCAAAGGACTCCTAGTGGTTACTCAATAATTGATAGTGGTTATTAGCAATTGACAGCTGGAAGTCCTTAAGATTAGTAACTGGCCCCCCACCCTCATAACTACATTGCCTTCATATAGCAATCCTGGACCTTAAAAGGGGTTAACCTCTTCTTCTCACTCTTCTGTGCCTCTCTCTGTAGCCAGTCCATGGCCATGTCTGACGATTCTCGGCGGGAGACCATGTCCCGTTACTGGCAGGCCCGCCCCCTCACCCAGTCCTGCCCATCAGGCGTGCGGAGAGTGGGCACTCTTGAGTCTGGCGTGCGGGAACACCAGCTGCTGCCCAAAAGAAACACCCTCCCCCTGCCCATCTTCAAACCAGCAGAGCTGGGGGTCCGGCTGGGCCGCGGCACTCCACACACCCCGGAGGACTTCATCCCCGCCCGCGCTCCCAATGGAGAGTGCCCAGACAAGCGGGACATCCAAGAGATCACCAGAGAGCTGCCACCCGTCAAACCCATCCACATGGAGTTCGCCAAAGCGCCCAGAACACTGGGCAGGTCCATGTCCCAGGAGGCCCAGAGAGGGTGAAGAGAGAGGGACAGCAGGAAGAGGGAATGGGAGAGGGAGAGGGAGCTGAGTCAAAGAATGTTTGGACTTTTTTGAACTGTGAAAGGGCATTGAGAAAAAGGGGCTGACCTTGCAGATGTAGATAGAAGATGTAAGCAGTAGACGTTTTGAAGCCCCCGTTAATTACTGCTCCCTCCCTGCTTGAGAAACTGCAGAGACGCTGTTGCAAATTGCAAATTGTTGCAGGTGGTTTTGTATTGAGGGTCTGAGCTGAAAATAGTATCTGTCTAATTAGAGAGCTCTATAATGAAAGAGAAGCGAGTTGAACTTGAGAGGGATGTTCAGAGCATGTTCTCAGTTGGACACTGTTGGAACAAATCCTGGAAAAAAAAAGAAAAAGCTACAAATAATGAAACAGACGGCATGCGCTGGACTTTTATTCCTTCCTGGTCTCTTATATGACCTCAAAGTTGATCTAACACAGTAATGCAGTTGTAGTGTTGAGTATAGAAGGTCCTCTGAGATGCTGATCTGTCCTCGGAAAGAAAGCTAGAGAGAAAGAGACAGGTGGAGATGGTCAGAGACAGAGATAGTCAGGTCAAGTGTACCTTAGCTGTCCTGCAGGCTAAGCAATGAAGCATGGCGACATTGAGCATGTTTACAGTGTTCAGATGAATGTTTTTCTTTTGTTACAACTCATAAATGAATGGAATTGCACTATTTGTCAGCTTTTCTTCAAAAATTCCTGACAAAACTCAGTTTTAGAGGCCGAAAGCGGTCTATCCTTGTTTGTAAGCCATACAATGTATTGATTTGATCAATAAATGAAAAAAAAAAAACATTCAAGCTTTATTAATGTGTTTAAGAGCACGCTTAAGCACGACATTCTTTTCCTTCTGCTGAATGAACACAAGTGCTTTAAGAGGTTAAAAATAAATTATGAAAACGAATATGCTACAAGCATTTGACAATGCAGCGAAAAATGACATTGGAGATGCTTGATGAACAAGAGAAATGGGGTCATTCAGATTTTCTCAGCTGTTCTATGGAGGATTACCTCTGTTGGGAGAAACAGGTGTAGCTTTAGCCCTGAAATAGTACAAACACTCACTGTACAAACTGAATTACCCTATACCACAGCATAGCACCGCATTACCTTTTGGAACAATGATGAACTGGTTCAACGTTCGAGCGCTGGGGGGAGGGGAGGGGGCTCACCGACTTTAAAAGCTTATGATGGAAAACAAGAAGGGAGGAATGGAATGAGGGAGGAGTGGAGAGCAGGACTGACTGTCCTTTGGCAGTTCGCTCGTCACCATGGCAGACGTTCAAAAGCCCCTTTATTAGAGCTACATCAACTCGCTTTATCTACAACAAAATGTACCAGGCATTGGAAATGCAGCAGGCAGGTTCCAAGGTCATACCCAACTTGATCACAGCTCAACTGACGATAGAGAAGGTTCTGAGAAAGACCATAATGACATACTACTAAAATGTCTGGTGAGGTCTACTTTCATATGGCTGCTGCTGCTGCTGCTTCAATGACCTAAGGCCTTTACCTTTACCTGTACACATCCTATGTTCTTGAGGTAGACCAGGCTATAGTTTTTCAATCTTCAGCTGTTCAGTTTTGGTCTTCTGCTGTCTCAGCCCATCTATCTCAAGTTTGACATAACTGTACAGAGTGGTTATCTGAGTTACTGTAGCCTTGCTGTCAACTCCAATCAGTCTGGCTATTCTCTGTTTACTTCTCTCATCAACATGGCATTTCCAACTGCTGATCCCTGGATCTTTGCATCTTCTAATTTTCAGAAATTTGACAATGACCTGACAAAGACAAAGAGTGTATTGCCATCATCACTTTCTTATTAGGTTACAAGTTCTCATTAGCAGGAAAGGTCAATTCAGTAAGACTGTAACGACTCTATAAAGATAAATAAACAACTAACGTGATGATTCAGAAGCTCCTGTGGAAGACCTCATGACTTTGTATTTCTCACAAGCTATTAATAGTAATATTTGAAGGCATCTATTTTAATGTAAGTGCTGCTGGTGAAGTGATTGATGAAGAGTGGCTGGGAGAGCAGAAGTAATATAAAACTCCAGCACATGCTGTCTGCTTCATCACTCATAGTTCTTCTATGTGTTTGGTACTATTAGCATCCTACTAAACATGCTGTACCCTCCCCACCTCCCACCGTCTGCTCTCTCTTCCTCTGTCTAAAGCTCACAGAATAGTTTTAATTAAAGCATGAAACTTGTATCTAATTAGAGTTGTTTGTCTGACATTCAGTGATCAACACTGAGAGTAGATATTAATAGCTAAATCAACTGAATATGTACTGATGGAAGGAACGGAGTGAGATGTTTCCAACTTCTTTGAAGAACCTTTAAAAACTGGGTGGCACTAAAGAGTTCACTTTCAGTACTAATATATCGACAGTGGGGGAAAAAAGTATTTAGTCAGTCACCAATTGTGCAAGTTCTCCCACTTAAAAAGATGAGAGAGGCATCTTAGGTAGACCCCAACTATGAGAGACAACATGAGAAAAAAATCACATTGTCTGATTTTTAAAGAATTTATTTGCAAATAATGATGGAAAATAAGTATTTGGTCACCTACAAACAAGCAAGATTTCTGGCTGTCACAGACCTGTAACTTCTTTAAGAGGCTTCTCTGTCCTCCACTCATTACCTGTATTAATGGCACCTGTTTGAACTCGTTAACAGTATAAAAGACACCTGCCCACAACCTCAAACAGTCACACTCCAAACTCCACTATGGTGAAGACCAAAGAGCTGTCGAAGGACACCAGAAACAAAATTGTAGACCTGCACCAGGCTGGGAAGACTGAATCTGCAATAGGCAAGCAACTTTGTTGTGAAGAAATCTACTGTGGGAGCAATAATCAGAAAATGGAACACCTACAAGACCACTGCTAATCTCCCTCGATCAGGGGCTTCACGCAAGATCTCAAGAACGGTGAGCAAAAATCCCAGAACCACACGTGGGGACCTAGTGAATGACCTGCAGAAAGGTGGGACCAACGTTACAAAGGCTACCGTCAGTAACACACTACGCCGCCAGGGACTCAGATTTTGCAGTGCCAGACGTGTTCTCCTGCTTAAGCCAGTACAGATCCGGCCCGTCTGAAGTTTGCTAGAGAGCATTTGGATGTTCCGGAAGAGTATTGGGAGAATGTCTTATGGTCAGATGAAACCAAAGTAGAACTGTTTGGTACAAACATAACTCACAACAACAATGATCCCAAGCACACTGCCAGGGCAACAAAGGAGTGGCTTCGTAAGAAGCATTTCAAGGTCCTGGAGTGGCCTAGCCAGTCTCCAGATCTCAACCCCATAGAAAACCTTTGGAGGGAGTTGAAAGTCTGTGTTGCCCGCCGACAGCCCTAAAACATCACTGCTCTAGAGGAGATCTGCATGGAGGAATGGGCCAACATACCAGCAACGGTGTGTGCCAACCTTGTGAAGACTTACAGAAAACGTTTGACCTCTGTCATTGCCAACAAAGAATATATAACAGAGTATTGAGATGAACTTTCGTTATTGACCAAATACTTATTATTTGGTCAATAACGAAACCATTATTTGCAAATAAATTCTTAAAAAATCAGACAATGTGATTTTCAGAATTTTTTTTTCTTATTTTGTCTCTCATAGTTGAGGTCAACCTATGATTTCAATTATAGGCCTCTCTCATCTTTTTAAGGGGGAGAACTTGCACAATTGGTGACTGACTAAATACTTTTTTCCCCACTGTATGTATATATTTGCAATAAAGGACCCTGTTTACACCTGGTCACTTCATGAGTACCAGGGTTATATCTGGATAAGGCCAAGCCACATAAAAATGCAAGTGTAAACACAACCAAGACTCATTTATTACAGACACAAATTCGGTCACTCCCACCATTTCAGGAGATCTCAGGCTCATTTGAGTCACAGGTTATAACAGTGTAAACACACCAGTCTCCCCAAAACAACATTCAACAACCAAAACTCCTCCCAGTATAACGGAAACACCAGTAACAACTGCCCCACAGCAGGCATATTTGCATATTCCATCCCAAACAGCAATCAGATTTCTGTCTGACTATCCACAGATGCATTTGACTGACCAGTGTAAATGCATGTGTAAAAAAAATGGTTCCGTAAAGAACCCAGTTTGAAGAAGAAATGTGTGAGTGTGAAGAACCTTTAAATGGGTCGAGATCCTTTACAATAAATTAAGTCATATAGAGGGTGTCAGTCTGAGCTGGATTTTGAATAACGTATTCTATATAGCCTATTCTATATATTTATTATCTCACACAGAAACCTTGCATCTTCACATGTGCATTCATGTAAATCTGGCAGTTGTTCTTTACATTGTGTACAAATGGACCAATTAAAATGCACCAATATAACTACCTTGACTGCCATTCAGAGTTAAGGTGCTTTTCTTTCTTCTGCAGAGTCGGCTGCTTTTTTTTGGAGCTACAAGGTTTTTGCATGATGATGACGTCTGTTTTCAAAACGCAGTCAGAAAAACAGCTGGTCACTTTGAAATAACTTAAAGATAACTTAAAGATAGTGACGTAAGAATGAGCTGTTCTGATTGGTCTGGTGCATAAAACCATGCAAATATTATAAGCAGAGCTCAGAGACATACATGTAGGAAATGAGCCCTTTAATGTAAACAGTACATGACCCAAGAGAAGGCTGTGAGGACAAGTATTAAATAAAATGAGGCGTGTGTGTGTGTGTGTGTGTGTGTGTGTGTGTGTGCGTGTGTCCCCATATCAACAAAGTGTCCACAGAGCTCTTACATAACCAGCATAACAGATATATCTCCCATTCCCTGACAACACACAAACACACACAAACACACTCGCCCAGTGTTGTGTGAGTTGACTGGATCACATTGCTGAGGAAGCAGCAACTTATTAAGACTCCTGTCAGGCTGCTCTATTAGTAGCAGCAGGAAAGCTGTAAAGAATTTCACAAACCAGCAAATAATATTTTATAATAAATATAATTAGACATTTTTGAGAATTATGCAAGCACCTAATGTGTCGGCAACAGATGGTGATGTGCTGTTTAAGGTACATATTAAACAGGTGTTTCCCCTGAAGCGTTCTTACCTGTAAATCCTGCTCAGCCATTAATATGATGTATCCTTCCCCACTGGCTTTGAAGTGCGAGTAAACTCTGTTCTCTATAAAAATGATTAGTATTTTGTTAAAATAAAAAGTAATTTGTCAAACAAAACAGTTTATTTTATGCTGATCAATTAGACTTCTGCTGTTCCAAGCCTGGCTAGTGCGCCCCCTAGAGGTTAAAAATACTGTTCTGTTGTGTTTGTAACTCCCTCGACCTTCTGACTGTTATTGACCCCAATAGAAACCCAATGGTTTCCGCTGCGAAACACAAAGCAGAAAAGCATCTGTTTGGCTTATTAAGCTCCGCCTTCACACGCTTTTCATCAACCAACAGTAACTTTTATTCCTTTTTATGACCAACATGCATTTTTACAATGTGCTGAAAGGGCGGGAGACCCACTGATACTGATCTCTAAAGGTGAACTGCCCCTAAAAATGTAAAATGCTTGAAATGCTGAAATTTCAAAAACAATTCCGGTGGGTTGAGGGATTTGTCCCACTCACTTTTTTAGTTTATGCGCAACCATTCTGAGGAGCTACAGGATGTTTTTCATCACATTCTTCTTCACATTGACTAAGCCTTTCAGTGACAGATTAAGGAAAATGCCAAAATGCCATTTAGGCAATAAAGTTTAATCTCTCCTGAATATGTACCAGAAAAACATATGTCATATTATTACTTCTGGTAATATTACTTATGATCTTTTACTACTGACATAAAAGCATTTAATTTAATGTAATTTAATGTAATTGGAAGTAATTTAATTTAATTTAATTTAATAAGGATCTGGTCATTCTTGTTCTTGTTTACCTAGTTTTACATATAAATTGCTCAGTATCAGTTATACTGCACATATCTGTTATCATACATATCTGTAATGCCAGCCTCTATCATGACATGTTTATGCCATGGTTATGTCAATGTTATATATATATAACATTTATTTGACATTGTATGACATTTAGTTTGGTTTGCTCTTGATGGTTGAAGTGAGTGGTGAAGATCATCATGGCCAGATCCAAAGATCTGTGTGAGACCTTCAGAAAGAAGGTTGTATTCCTGTGCGTTGTTCGCAATGTTTGGAATCCCCCTCTCATGTAATTCCCGGGTGACCGTCGCTCTGGTCTTTAGCCAACAGTAGAATTCTGATTGGATGCATGTCCCTGTCACCACCCTCACACTTTCTATGGCTTAAGGATGTCATGCTCTTCATGAATCTAGAAAAAACAATGTTCAGCCTAAGAGGGACAGCAGATGGCCTTGTGCAGCAGATGGACAGTGCAGGTGACCTTTTATTAACTATTTGAAAAGTGTGAAAAGTTTCCACAACAACGTTAAAAAGAAATAAATACATAAATAAGAAAGAAAGTAGGTTCTTAATGCAAACGATTTCGGAGAGGAATTTACACAGATCCCAGAGCTATTAAAAATCAGCTGTTACACAAATAAATAACATCACACGCACACACACACATATTCCCAGTGTGCGTTTGAGACATGGGTCAGAAACTTTTCAGAGCTCCACAAATAAAAGGGGAGAACATTTATAACAACAGTCAGCACGGCCAGGGCAGACCGTCCCAGCAAGGTCAGCCCAGGAGCCGACCACAGGATGCGTAAATAAGTCCAACAAGCCAACAGTCCTAAAACTAAAAATGCCATCATTGGACATGCAGGAAAGGAATGGAGTAGAGGTCAAAAATGGAGATGCAAGGTGTTTGCAGAATGTGTTTGTGTGCGTTTAATGTTTACACAAAACCCGACCGCTCTGAAAAATGTCTGACCTATGCCTTAAACTCACACTGGGAATATGTGTGGGTGTGTGTGTGTGTGTGTGTGAGTGTGAGGAAAGAGAGGCTGTGTCAGTGATGAGAGATGTGTCTTTATCACTTCAGAATTTGTTATGTAATACAACCCATCACACACACACACACACGCACACACACTGTCCCACCAGAAGAGCTGTACTCAACATGTGACTGAAAGGTTAAAACCGCTGAATGACACATCAAGTCCTGAGAAACCTGAGCGCACACACACCCCCGGACCCTCTTGTGGTTTGTTCAGTTATTTGTCCTCATCAACTAGTTTTACACTTCATTTGATGAGGTGCCCAAACCTCTGTCACGTTGTGCGGTGTGTGCTGTGTGAGAAGAGACAGTGTGTGCTAAATGATGTGACAGATATAGTCGTAATGTTCAGTAATGCATTCAGTAGATCTGAAACACCCCCCCCCCCTAAACTGCTCTCAGAGCAGTAGCCATTTAGATACAAGGCACAGCAACTAAAGAAATGTTGAAAAATGGCCATAAAACCATGAATTATGACAGAATTTGGTACATAAAACCCACACACAGCAACAAAGTGATCAAAAACATAAAAAAATAAGTAATGTTGTGTCAACAAATATCAAAATTAAGACAGAATAGTTGGTGTTATCCTTGTGTTCCCTCTCCTGACCTCTCACCCACTCTATTCGCACTCCTCCTCTAATGTTCATCCACCCTCTCCCATTTCACTAGCTGCTAATCTCAGTCTTCCTCCTCCCTCCTCCTCTCTTCTCTCCTCCATCACACAGATTACAGACAGAAACACTGGGACACATATAAACTCTGAGTCATCCTTACAGCGAATGAAGTTCTTACTGACCCCTGCTGGTCACTCTAGCCTCTAAATTGGATCCACTTGTTGTTTAGCAGTCAAAATACAAATGATGCTGCATACAGGCCACACGAAAGCTAAATACGCACTGAAAAGACTTCTATTAAACGTCCGCACCAGCTAGATTATTATTGTTTATCTGTGTTATGTCTACTAAGAACAGAATGTCAGAATGACACTGTAATAATGTGCTTTAGCTCATATCAATGTTTATGTCCCCTTCAGTTATGAACTGATGTTAGAACAACATCAGCACTTACACTGCACTACAATGGCCTTGACATCAACTCTTTCAAACTTCACTGCTCCAATAAAATTATAAAAAGTGATCAATTCATTAAAAAAAATCATTCATTCTCAAAAAAATCAAAATGTGTATTTTTACTATAATAAAAAAAAAACAGAAGGATGTTTTAAAGATAACACTGTAAAAAGACTGGCAGGGTACAGGCATGTCTGCCATGAGAGACTGGTTGCGATGGAAATGACACCTAGTGATGGTAAGGACAGGATTTTATGTTAAACTAAACGTCCTTAAACCAGTTTTTCACTGGCTGTGACCAAAAAGGCTCCCTAGGCACTATTGAGTATGTCAACCAAATCATAAAGTGGAATTCAAACGTGATGATAAGGGCACTACAATCTCCCACAATACACTTGCAATCTATAGTAAACCGCGCACCTCAGTGCTTTGGCTGAAAGTCGACCAAAATGCTTTGCAAGTCTCTTAGCAACTGACAGCAGAACGAACTGAAGCCGACAACGTTTGCTCGTATACGCCAGTAATGTTTAGGAGTTACTGAACAATGTAATTTCATATATTTTCCCATGTAGTTCATTCATTATTTCTGTGTTTTATGAAGATTAAAACACGGCTCAGACACTCCCGGGTTCGTTTATGCGACCGGTGCTGGCGCATGATGATGATAATGATGATGGGGAATTCATCCAGAGTTTCTACCACTTTCTATTTTCTACTACTTATTTCAAAAACAGAGCTTAATGTGAACTGAGAAGTGCAGTGACGTGACCTGTTATCAGCCTAAACAAGGCCTCTAATTCTAACTCTCCATTCCACCTTAAATAGAGCAGCAGTTACACTGTGTTACATGTTTCAACAGCAGAATGTAACTGCTGCATCATTTAAAGTGGAACAGACGTTTTGAGTAAGAGGGCAATGTTGACCTTGTTTATCAGTCTTAACGTTCAAATACAGCTCTTTTGATTAGGGAAGTGTTTGAGCTCCTCGCTGCAGCAGGCAGCCGCTGAGAACCTGAGTCTGTTAATGGTTGAGTCACATCACTGTCTGTAGCGGATGTGTGTTAAAGTTCTAGTCAGGCTGATTGCTTTTTTATATCAGTTCTGTGTCTCTTCTTTTCCATGTTGCCTCTCGGCTTCATAAAACTCTGAAAGAGAACGAGAGAGAGAGAGAAAGAGAAAGAGTTAGGGTGATCTCAGCTGCAAACTCAAACTATGGAAGACAGCCAACATAAATGTGCTGTGCAGATGGTGGAAGCAATTATGGTGTGAGTGTGTGTGCATGTGTGTGTGTGTGTGTGTACCTGTAGCAGGAGGGACATCAGCTCCAACCGTTCCAGTTGCACTGGGAGGTGGTGGAGGTGGTACAGCTCTCCTACATAACAGCACTCAAGTGAGTTAGCGCATGTGGGGCTGGGCTGTGCGGTGTTTTTGCATATACAGTAAAATGACAATTACAAATAATATGATATGTTGATGAATGATACGTTAATGTTGGGCATGTATTTTGTGTATTTCTGCACCACATAAGTCAATGTATACTTCAATTGGTCAAAAACTGAACACTGAAACGGACAGACATTTTTTGTGTGTGTTTCTAAAGGCAAATAACCTTATATCGGCACTCGTGTATACTATGTGGACAAAAGTATTGGGACACCTCATTGGGACACCTCATTTATTGTGTTATTAACTGCATTTACTGTCCAGGGAAGGTTGTCTGCTATATAATGGAGCATTGCTGAATGCTGAATGACCACCACCCAACTCATCCTCAGCTCCCCAGCTCCTCCCAAAAGTATTGGATGATCACTCCAGAGAATACAGTTCCACTGCCCCACAACTCAATGCTGGGAGCTTTATACACCTCTAGCCCAAACCAAGCAGGCATGGTGCCAATGGGTCCATGTTTATCTGCTCCAGAGAGTCTGTGTCTGATTAGGATTACCACAGAACCATCACTTACCAGAGAGTGTTTGTTCTACAGTGGTCTTCTTCCATTCATGCACTAATTGTTCAATTACAGTTGGGCTATCGGTGTGGACCCTGGCGTGTGTTTTTGGTGGGTAAACTATTGCGATTAAAGACCCTGCTGGGTTAGGAATTTGGTTACCAACCACAAATATCCAGCCAACAGTGATTCTGTGGTCAGAAACTGATCAGAGTACTGACACTAATTGTCCATAAAAAGGAGGAGACATCTTTGTCTTCTTTGAGTCTGATGTCATCTGAAAGCTCTTGTGTTAAGAATTATGGATGCATAACGACATGCCCACTTACCTGTCTCTGTGCTGTGTGTGGACAGTTTGTAGAAGGTCAGAGGGATGCTGAAAGCTCGGGAAGGTCTGGAGCTGAGGGATTTGAGGCTCAGTCAATGGAGGCATCCACACAGGGTGAGATAAGCCAGGGCTGTATGAGTAGTAGTGATGGTACACCTCTGCATTGTCCTCAGCTGCTACAGGTGGACCTGCTTGCTGTTATGGAGATGAAATATGACAGATGGCACAATACTACCTTTTTATTCTTCTATATAGATCCCAAATTCCAAAGAAGCAGTTATGGGTCTGCCCTCCAAGACCGGAATTGCCCACCCCTGCTCTAAATGTTAACTTGTGCTTGTGAGTGCATGCATGGCTTATTTACCTCGGGCGTACGCATGTAGCCGAATGTACTGAGAGCAGACATGGTCATGTTGTTCATGATGACCTGGTGCATCTGTGCATTCTGCATCATCATCAGCTCTACAAGGTCTGTACCCCCCAACACACATTTTCCATTTTCATTATGTCATCATAACACATAGTTTTGACATTTATAATATTGATGAATAGACCAATAGAAATGCTCCACATGGCTCCAAAATCTTTATACACTGACTTCCATTACAAGCTTATAAGGCTTTTTTCCTTGTGATGTAAAGTTGGCATTTTAGAGGTACAAGGTTTTCTGTGACAGCAACAGTATACTACAATACAAGGCAATGAACCTGTCTGTACAGAATGAGAAGTTCAGGACACAATCATGCTGCAATAACCACTGGAATCCACTAGGTAGTGCTATAGGTTCACTACATTCGTAGCAAAACGGGTTCTATATACACTATATGTCCGGGGTGTTTGTGGATACCCCGTCTAATGAATGCATTCAGCTACTTTTAGTTGCACCCATTGCTGACACAAATGTGCAAATGCACACACACACACAACTTGTCTAGTCCCTGTAGAGAAGCACTATGTTAAGATGTAGAACCACAGCCTTTCCTACAAGGTTTTTTCACACTTCCTTAGGTCATATATATGGGTTTCCTGTGTGACCATCGCTTCATAGAAATGCTTGCAGTATTGGCTTTTTAAACTACAGTAATTACACAAGACATTCATGTCAAGGCATCACAGGGCACTCTGAACTCAGATTGGGATTAAAATAGTCGATATCTAATCCATTCAAATATGGATTAGCCCAGATTAGTATGTAAACCATATGAGACTGATGTGATACAAATATCTTGTAACTAACTAACTTTACAGCAGAAGAAAAAAAACTTCCCTAACTTTTCTTGGAAGTCAAAGTAAAAAGATTTTGTTCCAAGTCAATTTGGAGCATTTCTACGGGTCCATACATCATGACCTTCTCACAGCAAAGTAAGAAACAACTGCCAGACTCACATTATGTCAAAAGTGAAAAATGTCAAAAATGCAGACACCAGGTTTTCGAGCGGTGTTATGAGGCCAGTGTAGGCTCAATCAGGCTTTTATGTGTTCCCCCCCTGTAACCTAGCAGCTCCCTGTAATCTGTTATGAACAGCTGCTATTATCTACAGCAGTCTGGACTGTAGCCCAGTGTCATGTACAGATTCAGGTCTCTGCTGCCCCAACACGTCTGATCCCCAGAGCTAATCAGTTAGATCAGATGTGTTGAGGCAGTGAATACTGACAGGGCAGTGGACTGGATGTACAACAAATCCACTGCAACACACCATGCATACAGTGTGGCGGCTTTGCCATAACTGAACTAAAGAGCACAGGAAATCCAGCACACTTTTACAGTCCAGCAATGCGTTTTTTTAACTCAACTACAAGTTCTAACTTGTAACTCATATATTGATCTGATCCTCAAAAACATTAGTAAATGAGCTGTAGCTAGAATACTGTGTAATATGTTTAGCTAGGTTAGAACTCATGACATCCCCACACTGGGAGGCTTTTGACAATAGAGCACTGAGCCCTTGCTGGGATTTAAACTTATGATCTTCTCACACTTGATTATATCTGGCGGTTAGGCCGTAGGGCCACTCTAGAGCTGTAAAGTTACACTACATAAACACAGTTCTGAGTAAATTTAACCTTCTGTTCTTTCTTGAACACAGAAATGTTGATGGCTTCGCAGCTCTAGAGTGGAGCAACTGTCTAACTGCCTGCTTGCCCAGAGACCATAAGTTCATAAGTTCAAGTCCCATCAACACCACAGCCCCTTATGGTCAGGAGTCCTGAGAAGAGAAAGTCCTCTCTACGTGTGATAGGGGGAGTTCTAAGATGGGAGATGGGAGTAAACAGTAAACAGACTGAGGGGGAGGAGCCACAGACTAAAGATTTCACACAGTATTTAATACATTTCAACTGCAACTCAACATTTTTGTGTTGTTTAAACCGAGATGCAGAACTGAAAAAATGTGACTTAGGAGAAACGCAGCGGCACGGGTCGTCTTCAATGTTCCTAAATTCAGCCATGTTACTCCACTGCTGTGTTCTCTCCACTAGCTTCCTGTAGCTGCTGCCCGCATCAGACTCAAAACCCTGAAGCTGGCCTACAAAGCCAAGAACGGACCAGCCCCTCCGTACTTGATGGCAATGGTCAAAAGCCGATCCGCACCAAGAGCCCTTCGAGCTTTAAGTACGGCTCGGCTCGGCTCGACCCGCCATCCCTCAAAATCCACGGAAGACAAACGTCCAGGCTTTTTTCTGTCCTGCACTGAAGTGGTGGAATGAACTTCACCTGGGTGTCTTCAAACGCAGACTGAAGACCCTCCTCTTCAGAGAGTACTTGGGCGAATAGCAGAGTACTATGGTCACCCTTATTGACTTGTGTTTAGTAAAGTCTAAACTACTTATCTTTGAACTTTGAGTCTGTTCAAACTAGTTGAGGTTATTCTTAAGTAAATAGCAAAGCACTTTTGTAAATCACTCTGGAGAAGAGCATCTGCTAAATGCCTTAAATGTAAATGTAAATGAGAACTTTTAACTACACTAAGCTGAGTTAACAAAGAAAACACTCTACAACCAGTAAGCATTTTAAGTTGGCCTGACTTTACTTTTAATTTTTACAGTGTGAGTACTTAACTCATGCTCATCTCTTTAAGCTAATGTATGTAATCGTTTACTTGAAGGCTGTGAAGGCTTCAGATAATCAGATAATCACTGGCGCAACTTTGTTTAGAAACGCTGGGGACAAGGATAATGGCAGAGTAATGACCAAAAACTTCCATAAGCCACTATATAAAAGATCTGTCTGGACAACACTGGACCACACTTTCAAAAAGTTGTGAGGAGGAAACTGGGCCTTTCAGAAAGTGGTGGAGGCGTGTCCCAGTGTAAATTACGTAACAGCATTCTAGAGAGTGTTCCTGTTGCAGGGAATAGTGATTAGGAGATGTGTGGGAATAGTGATTTAGACAGCGTGAGTCACTGTAGAGCTGCTGTTCTAAAGGAAGAGGTTTGGGGAGACAACAACAAAGCCACAGCTTTAGACCTCAAAGCTGCAGTACTTAAAGTACTTAACCAGATTCCAACTTCACACCCAGACATGTGGGCACATCCACTGTTGCAGTATCACAAATGAGGTAACAAGGATCACTAGGGATTTTCATAGGGGTGTTCAGTGGATGCCCAGTGAGTGAGAATGAGACCAGAGAAGGGATATGTGTCGGCCTCACCCTGCCCGGACTTGCCAGGTGTGTGTGAGCTAAGTGGAAAGCTCAGACACTGAGGGCGTAGGGTGCATCACTCAGACAGGTCAGTGTGGGTTGCGCAGTAGCTGGGGGTAATGCAGGGGACTGCCCCATATGAGGTCAGAAAGGAAACATAGAGACTTTGGAAAACTGCTGGACAGTGCAGGGGCTTGCAGAATAAAAGATCAAATAAAGATCAAACGTCAAAAAGAAGTCTGTGTATAAGATGTCTGGTTGAAGCCTAATACAATCAACGCTTAGACGTTTTCTACGGCGACGAGACTCCAATGCATTACTTCAGTGAGTGAGTGTGTGTGTGTAATATGTATGTATGTATGTGTGTGATGCCATACCCTCTCTGATGTGTCCTGGGCGCAGAGAGGGCACAGGTGAAGCCATCGCTGCAGGCAGCTGCTGGAGAAGTGTTACAGGCTGAGGAGTCTGCGGAGATAAGACATACAGAAAAGCTTCATTCCAGCTGAGTATTGAGGTTCTCCGGGTTACAGCACACTCCCTGCAGCGCTGATCTAATAGACAATAAGGGGACAAACACCTGTGAGAACACACACTGTCTGCACTCGCAACCGCAGCACAATTAATTAATTAAATGCAATACAATATAATGTTCTGCTGACTCAAATAAATGCAATAAAGGCTTAATCATCTACAAGTTTTTTGGTCTCTTGGTTTTACCCGTCACATGCATGCAGCAGCGTGAATCTGAGTCAGCTGTGTTGTTTCTGTGAAACACAGCAAGTTATCAGATTTACTTAACAACCATGCTGAGTAAAATCCAACATTCTACTCAAATAAAAAAAGTGTGGAGTGATTGTGCAACTTTCCTAGATGGTTGCTAAGCAGTTCCAAGTGATTGCTATGGAGTTTTTAGGCAGTTGCTAAGTAGCCATTTAGATATGTTTTTTCATGTGGTTGCTGTGGGGTTGCTAAGCAGTTGCTATGATATCCCAGGTGGTTGATATGGAGTTATTAGGCAATTGCTGTAGTGTTGCTAAGAAGTTGCTATGGTTGTATACATGGTTGCTATAGGGTTGCTATGCAGTTGCTAAGTAGTGTTTTTTCACACAGTTCCTGTGGGGTTGCCAGGTGGCTGCTCAGCAGCTCCAAGTGTGTTTAAGGTGTTGCTAAACAGTTGCTATGAAATCCCAGGGGTTGCGATGGAGTTGTTAACATGGTTGATGCTATGGTTGCTATGGTGTTCCAAATGCACTGAAAAAAATAAATATACTTTTAATTTACAGAATATAAATAAAGTGATGGCACATAAATAAATAATCTTACATAAATGCAAGTTTTGCCAAAAAAAAGAGCTTAAAGACAGGAGGTGGTTGCTATGGTGTTGCTAATCAGTTGATACACTCTTGAAAATGGTTGCTAAGCTGTTGCAAAGCAGTTGTACACAGCAAAATGCCACTAAGTGTTAAGTTGAAAACCCTCACTGTGTCGATTACACTCGATTACTGGCACATTCACTGTGTGCTAATCCTGGAAACGAGTTCCAGTGTGAGGCAGGAACTAAAGCACTGGGTCCAGTGTGTTCGTGTCTGAGAATTTAATACAGTTCCTCAAGGGAAAGCTGACAGTTAAGATTTATGGTGCTCATGTCCAATACTAAAATATGATGGGAATAAACCAAATGGAAATGTTTTGTTTATGATAAGAAAGAAGACAAATGGGCGTAATCCCTCTCTCAATTTCCACGCTGTGATAATGTCATGTGGTTTTACTGGGCTCTGTCCTACTGGGAAAGGGGTTCTTTAACGAATGTCCCGCTTTAGCTAAAGCTGGATAGACTGACTGAGATCCCTGTTGAAAAATACCCTGCTGATGAGCCTAACATTTGCTGGCAGCTGGATGCAAAGGGCATAAGCTGGTGTTTGAGGGTCAAGGTGGTTGAGAAGCTTTTTATTTGAGTTTGATGATTTAACTGAGCAACCAGCATAACCATCTTGACTGCTAGGCCAGCTTGGTCATTCTAGTTATGCTGATCGACTAACTTGGCCAAGCTGGTAAACCAGTTAAACCAATCAAAGATATCTGGATCAATAAGAGACTGGATAAGAATGGCTTTACCATCAGGATTCCACTTAAGGCTACTACACACACACAGCCCAGCTATTGGCATACACCTTTTTGCAGCCAGCAGGCTCCGCTGTATTAATTGCTGGTTCACAGAAAGAGAACTTACTGGCTGTTGAACGATATGGATGTTTGACAAATCCTCCGACTGAAACTGCAGCTCTGTCGGCTCTGTCCACGCCATGTTCTGCCACAGCATGAAGGCCAACCTCAGCCGCAGGTCGACCAGTCCACTGGTACACCCGGAGCGTCTTTCCCACCCGTATTCCGACGAGTCCCATCTGCTGCGTTACGATTGGCTGGAAGTTGTAGCGTCCTGTGCTGTGATTGGCTGCACGTTCAGACTCATAGGTTTGTATACGTCTCGATTGACTGCTGGTCGATCCGTGTGTCAGAAAACGGGCGGGAAAAGAATGCGTCGCCATGGTGAACAGACGCGTACGAACTGAACCGTAAACAAATGCGTGTATGACGGAGCCACAGAACAGCCGGGTACTTTACCCTCCCGTGGTACCACGCCCCTTTTTGGGTAAAAGCAGCCTCTCTGATTTGGCGGTAAATAGAAATTCAGAGTCCGACAATTTAATAGTATAAAATAATAATACAAATAAAACGTTTTATTATTACGATTTATAGCTATTTAAAAGCTAATCCTTAAATCCTGTGGACAGACGGGCAAACAATGATGTCATGTCGTTGCCGATCAATGAAAAAATAAATAAAAGAAACCAGGGTTGATGATCAGGTCGTCGTTTCTGCCTGCATTTATCAACGTAGACAAATAAATAGTACTACTACTAATAGTACTATTATTAATAATAATAATATTTTTTCTAGTACTTAAGTTTACTTATGGTAGCAACGTGCTGCTCTTTGACTCTTATGAATTTCACGATTGTGGGACTAATAAATGATTATCTTATAATATGTTATATATTATAATATAATAATATATAATATAATAGAAGAATATATGTTATCGTATCGTATCTTATTATTATTATTAATTATTATTATTGTTGCTGTTGTTGTTTTTGTTATAAATAGTATTTATTATCATAATTTTGACATGACATGACATAAAACATTCACTGTACTTTTGATCCCACTTTGACAGCCTGAAAATCGCTCATTCTGCTGTCCCTCTGCCTTTGGGAATGAAGAAATCATACATCAACTTTTTTATTATTATTACTGTCAGACATGTAAAATACAGGACAGCAGTCATGGTGCAGCTAGTATTTCCAGTTGCCGTGGGCTGGCACTTATTTTCAGTCCGTCTTCTCGCCTGTTGGTCTACCAGTGTTTCTCAGTCACAGCCCGGCTCCCGCCAAGTGTAGTCCAAACGCCCGGATGTGTTCCTGCCCCGTCTGCAGCTGTAGTGTCCCAAAGCCTGCTGTGTTCACAGGCGTTCCCAAATTGAAGGACACCCAGACATGCAGCCTACATTCAGAGCACTTTGGAGGATGCACCTGATGTATCCATCCCGGCCCTCGGTTGCCCACAGTTCTCTGTGCCCACCCAACACACAGGAGAGAAAATAAAAATGCAGCATTAAAAATGTCAGAAACCAAAGTCACCTGAGCAGATTAGCTTTAAAAATGTTATTTATTTTTCTTTAGAATTAATTTCTGTGAAGAAATAAAAAAAAGCACACAGGCATCTAATCGGTCACCTGTGGGTGAATCGGGAGGTGACTTCCCAGAATGCCTTTCACAGCTATCATTTTCAGAATATAAATACAGCATTTTAAGGTAATAATTTAGCTTATTTTTCCAATATGTGGTTAATGTATCACATGTAATTACAGTGATATTATAATTATATTTATAGGCATTCTCAATACAATGTACGCTAAGTACAGACACGGTGCGAGCTGCATTCTGGGATATTTGGCTGTGCCAAATCATAAGTAGCACACAGGTCACGTCCTGATGCACCCTCGATAAACACGGGCGGGACCAGATCACACGCGGCCCTCCCGAGTCCACAGGAACACAAGTACAGACAAGAACGCAGATTGGGACGCGGCCGGTGTGCTGCTGTCCCATTCGCCAAGTCCGTACTACTACCAAGTACACTAGTCCGGACTTGTCGTGCTTTGTATTTTGAATCCCCTTAGCCAATTAGCAAACGGGGGGCGGGGCTTCCAGGATCCAGGTGTGGGTGTGCTTTTGGCGCTGTAAGCGGTGTTAGCGATGCGAGTGGAATAAGTCAAATCTGTGAGTGTGAAAGAAGGCGTTAGCATGAACACCTTAATAATTAACGTAGCCTCTCGTGGGCTGACTGTTCACGACAATAAAATAAATCCTCTGATGGTGGAGGAGGAGGTGGAGGAGGGGTGGGCGTGCGAGGCTACAACTGGCTGCGTGTTGTTTATTTATTTATCTGTTTGCTTCGCCGCCTCAGTTCTGCCAAACTAGCTCCATTTCCTGCTGCCAGCGCGCGACACACCGCGTGGAGTGAAAGGAAATAAAGTTTCAGATTCAAAAACTAAATTTGCGAGTTCATGTCTAAGGGCGCGCGATTGCGGAGCGAAGGCGGAGTGTGTGTGCGTGCGTGCATGTGTGTCTGCGCGCACGCGCGCGCGGCCTAACATCTGCGCTTTCACGCGCTTTCTCTCGCTGTCCTAGCCCCCCTCCCACCCCCGCGTGCTGTCCGCGTGCTGTCTTCGTCTCCGCACCGAGCCGCCCGCGCTCGCGCCAACACTTCAAACGTAGTAATTAATCAAGGCGCGCGCCATAATCTGGAAGGATCACCGCTATTTTTAAAAGCCCCCAGTCAGTGTGTGGGAGAGAGAGAGAGAGAGAGAGATGAAGAAGAAGAGAGGGAGAGAGAGAGAGGAGAAGAGATGGAGAGAGAGAAGAAGAGATGGAGAGAGAGGATAAGAGATGGAGAGAGAGAGGAGAAGAGATGGAGAGAGAGGATAAGAGATGGAGAGAGAGGAGAAGAGATGGAGATAGAGAGGAGAAGATATGGAGAGAGAGAGGAGAAGATATGGAGAGAGAGAGGAGAAGAGATGGAGAGAGAGAGGAGAAGAGATGGAGAGAGAGAGGAGAAGAGATGGAGAGAGAGGATAAGAGATGGAGAAGAGATGCAGAGAGAGGATAAGAGATGGAGAGAGAGAGGAGAAGAGATGGAGAGAGAGAGAGGAGAAGAGATGGAGAGAGAGGAGAAGAGATGGAGAGAGAGGAGAAGATATGGAGAGAGAGAGGAGAAGAGATGGAGAGAGAGAGGAGAAGAGATGGAGAGAGAGAGGAGAAGAGATGGAGATAGAGAGGAGAATAGATGGAGAGAGAGGATAAGAGATGGAGAGAGAGGAGAAGAGATGGAGAGAGAGGAGAAGAGATGGAGAGAGAGAGGAGAAGAGATAGAGAGAGAGGAGAAGAGATGGAGAGAGAGGAGAAGAGATGGAGAGAGAGAGGAGAAGAGATGGAGAGAGAGGAGAAGAGATGGAGAGAGAGAGGAGAAGAGATGGAGAGAGAGAGGAGAAGAGATGGAGAGAGAGGATACGAGATGGAGAGAGAGAGGAGAAGAGATGGAGAGAGAGGAGAAGAGATGGAGAGAGAGGAGAAGAGATGGAGAGAGAGAGGATAAGAGATGGAGAGAGAGGAGAAGAGATGGAGAGAGAGAGGAGAAGAGATGGAGAGAGAGAGGATAAGAGATGGAGAGAGAGGATACGAGATGGAGAGAGAGAGGAGAAGAGATGGAGAGAGAGAGAGGAGAAGAGATGGAGAGAGAGGAGAAGAGATGGAGAGAGAGGAGAAGATATGGAGAGAGAGAGGAGAAGAGATGGAGAGAGAGAGGAGAAGAGATGGAGATAGAGAGGAGAATAGATGGAGAGAGAGGATAAGAGATGGAGAAGAGATGCAGAGAGAGGATACGAGATGGAGAGAGAGAGGAGAAGAGATGGAGAGAGAGGAGAAGAGATGGAGAGAGAGGATAAGAGATGGAGAGAGAGGAGAAGATATGGAGAGAGAGAGGAGAAGAGATGGAGAGAGAGAGGAGAAGAGATGGAGAGAGAGGAGAAGAGATGGAGAGAGAGGGGAGAAGAGATGGAGAGAGAGGATACGAGATGGAGAGAGAGAGGAGAAGAGATGGAGAGAGAGGAGAAGAGATGGAGAGAGAGGATAAGAGATGGAGAGAGAGGAGAAGATATGAAGAGAGAGAGGAGAAGAGATGGAGAGAGAGAGGAGAAGAGATGGAGATAGAGAGGAGAATAGATGGAGAGAGAGGATAAGAGATGGAGAGAGAGGATAAGAGATGGAGAAGAGATGCAGAGAGAGGATAAGAGATGGAGAGAGAGGATACGAGATGGAGAGAGAGAGGAGAAGAGATGGAGAGAGAGGAGAAGAGATGGAGAGAGAGAGGAGAAGAGATGGAGAGAGAGGTGAAGAGAGGGAGAGAGAGATAGACATACAGAGCAAGAAGAGATGGAGAGAGAGGAGAAGAGATGGAGAGAGAGGTGAAGAGAGGGAGAGAGAGATAGACATACAGAGCAAGAAGAGATGGAGAGAGAGGAGAAGAGATGGAGAGAGAGAGGAGAAGAGATGGAGAGAGAGGAGAAGAGATGGAGAGAGAGAGGATAAGAGATGGAGAGAGAGGAGAAGAGATGGAGAGAGAGGAGAAGAGATGGAGAGAGAGAGGAGAAGAGATGGAGAGAGAAAGGATAAGAGATGGAGAGAGAGAGGAGAAGAGATGGAGAGAGAGAGGATAAGAGATGGAGAGAGAGGAGAAGAGATGGAGAGAGAGAGGAGAAGAGATGGAGAGAGAGAGGAGAAGAGATGGAGAGAGAGGAGAAGAGAGGGAGAGAGAGGAGAAGAGATGGAGAGAGAGAGGATAAGAGATGGAGAGAGAGGAGAGAAGAGATGGAGAGAGAGGATAAGAGATGGAGAGAGAGAGGAGAGAAGAGATGGAGAGAGAGAGGAGAGAAGAGATGGAGAGAGAGAGGAGAAGAGATGGAGAGAGAGAGGAAAAGAGATGAAGAGAGAGAGGATAAGAGATGGAGAAGAGAGGAGAAGAGATGGAGAGAGAGAGGATAAGAGATGGAGAGAGAGGATAAGAGATGGAGAGAGAGAGGAGAAGAGATGGAGAGAGAGGAGAAGAGATGGAGAGAGGTGAAGAGAGGGAGAGAGAGATAGACATACAGAGCAAGAAGAGATGGAGAGAGAGAGGAGAAGAGATGGAGAGAGAGAGGATAAGAGATGGAGAGAGAGGATAAGAGATGGAGAGAGAGAGGAGAAGAGATGGAGAGAGAGGAGAAGAGATGGAGAGAGAGGATAAGAGATGGAGAGGGAGAGGATAAGAGATGGAGAGAGAGGATAAGAGATGGAGAGAGAGAGGAGAAGAGATGGAGAGAGAGGAGAAGAGATGGAGAGAGAGAGGAGAAGAGATGGAGTTAGAGAGGAGAAGAGATGGAGAGAGAGAGAGGATAAGAGATGGAGAGAGAGGAGAAGAGATGGAGAGAGAGGAGAAGAGATGGAGAGAGAGAGGAGAAGAGATGGAGAGAGAGAGGAGAAGAGATGGAGTTAGAGAGGAGAATAGATGGAGAGAGAGGATAAGAGAGGGAGAGAGAGAGGAAAAGAGAGGGAGAGAAGGACACATTTAATTATGAGTACTATGACCCCCCCCCCCCCCCCCACACACACACACACACATATACCCTATATCTAATGGGTCCTTGCGAAGGATCCCTGAAGTGCCTGCATAGAGTGAGAGTGGGTCAGAACATTAATCACATATTAATGCTTTAATTGAAAGACTTATTCCTAATGCATTACAGACGTCCCTGAGGCAGACCACATCAGATCAGGGGTTGGCTTTCTTGTACAGGTCTGAATCAGCAAACGTTCTCTGGAACGATGGTGCTCCATTCAGCATTTCTGGCGATAAGCTGGGGAGATTAGGATGAGGTGGGGTGGTGATCTTACCACATCTTGATCGCACAAACACCCTTGTTGCTGAATGCAATCAAATACACACTGCAATGCTTTAAAATAAGGATTATTTTCCAGTACCATTCGAAATCTTTTATGCTTATGGAAAATATGTTGTGTTATGCAGGGCAAGGCTAAAAGTATATATATATATATATATATATATTTTTTTTTTTTTCTACATATTTATTTATATACATATTTATATGTTTCTACACTTTACGCACTGTACAGTGTAAATTTGAATGACACTAAAGTCTGTCTAAGTCTAAGCCTAACGTATGCTCTGCACTTTCTGGTGGGCCAAACACAAACGCACCATGGCTCGACTCTCATAGAAGCCCTGCTGGCAGGCATTGAATGTGCCCTGTGTATTTATTGTATTCGGCTCCGTTGGCATCATTTCATCAGATCAGAGGTAACAGGAAATGCACTTTCGCACCATGGGTGTCTATTATTATCGACTCTGACACTGCACAAGTGCTATTGTATGTTTTGTCTGTTTGTTTTTCCAGTCTTATGCTTAAGTTTGGGCAAAGGTCAGGGCACTATGAGGACCATTCCAAAAGCTTCCCTTTGTGTCTCTTCAGGTAGTTAACAGTGGTTCTGAGATAGTTTGCATCCATGATTGTGCCACTGGTGCTAACACAACCCCAAAGCATGATAGATCCACCCCTGTGCCTCATTATTAGGGTGGCTTTCCTTTTATGAAATGCAGTGCCTTTTTTCCCAGAAGTCATCTGTCTTCTCTAGATGTTCTGTAGCATCATGATAAGGTTCTTTAAGATAATGCCTTTCATGAAGATGATGTTTGTGCAAGCAATGCTGCACAGTGGAGCAGTGCACATTCATGCAGGTTCTTGGCAGTCTTTGCCTGTCTTACCATACAGTTAGAATATTAGCATTTCTGTCTGAGCGTTTTCTTGGTCTTTCAGATCTTCAGACCTCCACGGTTCTGCAGAAACCACAAGCTGAAAATGCTTGGCTGTCTTTTTTTAGCATTCCCCTATCAATGACTTAATTACAGAAGTTGCTTAGAAAGAGGAGCTCATGTATGTTGAGTTGATGAGTACAAGCTTTGAAGAGTCAGGGAATTTCTGAAAACGTATAACGCTTGGATGTGGTTTAGCTTACAGTTCCTATTTATAATCGGTAACATGCCTCTGGCCTTAACATCACTTTGAGCCTGTTTACACCTGTTACAACTGTTAACAGCAGTTTGGGTGGTCAGATCACATTTGGATTTTTCTGCATGAAAAGCCAGGTGTAAACACACCAAAGTGTGTTTAGCTGTGATTAGAATATGATCAGAAACTTATTCAAACCACGTTCGGAGGTGGTTGAAGATGGATCTTATCCATATTTAATACAAGTATAAACGGAATTTGGTTTCTATGATTGGATGCAATCATGCAATTGGAAAATATAATTAATACTAGTAATAATCACTGTGCATCTCCCTTGCTCCCTTGCTCCCTTGTTCTCCGTGTGTGTATGATGGAGCCATTATGGGAATGCAAAAACTATTGTTTAATGGCATTAGTGTTTACTACAAAATGTGTAATTTGGCCGAGGGTGTCTAAACATTTGACTAAACATTCAGTATAAGACTGAATGTGTGTGGTATCACACAGAGAAGCCAACAAATTTCCCATGTGGTGGGAAATAAAATTGGTCTACTGTAATCTAATCTGTGTAGGCCACAACATTTGTCATCTGTCAGAGTTTTGAAGTCTGATTTCAGCCTCAGCTCAGCAGAGATAAGCTCCCGCCCAGTATGAATTTTACAGTATGAATAAAAGTTGTGGCGTCGTGGCTTACAATATTTTGTATTCCTCCATAACTGTTGGCTCGGAGATGAGACCCAATTTCATGACTTTCATGCTTATAGACGTATAAACTGATGCCTCTTTACTAGTCTTCCACCCTATTTACACCTGGTCACTTCATGTGACTAGCATCTGAACTGTGTCCTGATAAGAGTTTAGTCACATGCATGCGGACAGTCAGACTGAAATCTGAATGCTATGGGCTGAAATATGCAAATATGCTTGTTGCACGATAATTCATTATAACAAATACAAGAATTATAGCAAATACAATCTTATCTTATTACTTAATAATTTAGAGGGAACATGCACGCTCCATAGCTCTGTCACAGTGCCAAGAGCACAAGGCCTTGGAGGATGTTTGGAGTAGCCTGTTTTTCAGAAGACTCAGATGGTCGGCTGAAGGCCGTTATCAGGATGCTTGTGCTGTGTTGGGCAGAACTGAATTTTAAGCAGTGGGCTCAAGCCACAAGAGTATGACTTAACTATGACCAGTGCCGGGCTGTTCTGCATGGGGTAAAGCCATATACAGTCCAGAAGACCTTATTCTCTTTCACCTTTTCTGACTTTAAGCCACTGGTTGTTGATGTTTAGGCACTGGTCATGGTCACCGGAGCTGAACTATGTGTTGACTGGACACTGCTGAGCAGTCATATTGATAGACGCTATCCAGTAGTTTTCTGTTTAATCATTGTTATTAAGTTTTGATACGTTTTTGATGACCAATTGTAGATACCTTTGATTTTAATATAACAAATGAGAAATCAGGGATCTGATCCTTTTGATTTACATATAATTTACATGAAGGAATAATGGCTTTGATGAAGTGTCTGTTGGTTAGGGGGAGGGGATGCCCAAGGCTGATCTCTCTCTCTCTCTCTCTCTCTCTCTCTCTCTCTCTTGTTTTTCTTTTAAATCTCTGTAATGCTGCAACAATTTTACAATATGTACACTTAGATGAGATGGGGCTGGGAGTTTTCACGTAGTTTCAAGTTTATCTTAGTCAAGCTGTGCTAAATTACCCAACAACGTGTACTCTGGGAAATTAAACAACTGACTTTGTTTTTTTAATGTAAGTTAAAACCCTGAATCCAGACCTCAACATCATTAAATGTGTTTTCACTCAGCAGTCGCTTTCTTGGTGCAGTAATAACCTCTCACAGGTTCATCCACGACTATGCTA
This sequence comes from Salminus brasiliensis, assembly GCF_030463535.1. Taxonomy (NCBI): domain Eukaryota; kingdom Metazoa; phylum Chordata; class Actinopteri; order Characiformes; family Bryconidae; genus Salminus; species Salminus brasiliensis. Next base: position 29,990,824 of record NC_132889.1, on the reverse strand, counting down.
TGCTGACGACACTCAACTCATTCATTCTTGCCCACTTTCTGACAATCAGGTTTCTGCTCATATCTCGCCATGTCTCGCTGACAGCTCGTCATGGATGGCAGCCCATCACCTGAAGCCCTTCAAGCTTTGAGTATGGCTTGGCTTGACCCACTATCCATTAACACATATGGAAGACAGGCATCCAGACTTTTCTCTGTTCTGGCACCGAGGTGGTGAAACAAACTTCCCCTGGATGTTTGAACAGCAAATGGACAAAGTCTCTCACTGTCTTTAAACAAAAACTGAAGACCATCTCATTTAAGAGCATTTGTCTGAACACTAATTCACTAATAGCTTTTGTCTCTGGTCTGTTCACATTAGCTTGGGATCTTTTCTGAGCACTTCTGTAACAACATGGCTCTGGATTAGGTAGGGTGGTTTTTTGGTTTTCAAAAAAGAGGACACTGGGGACACATGGGCGTCTGTCATGGTTAGGATGTTGTGGCTGAGGGTTGTAAGACTGTGGCTGTGTGGGCATGTGAGAGTAGGAGGGAGTTGATTATCACTAAAATGATGCGTTTGATAATATATGTTAATACATAAACAGTTACTTATTTACCAAAACCTCCAAGTAGCCTTAATAGCCAACACTGGAAAAAGTGAAACGTCCATGTCATTCATTGGAAAAGCATGATTTCCGGTTCAGACATGTTGAGTTCAGTTTGTCTAAAAGTATATAACCTTCCACTTAAAGAAATTTAACAGCAATAATTTTACTGAAAAAATATTTTTGCTTCAAGAATAAGGTTTTAATGTCTCGTGACCTCATGACATCACATCAGATCACTCCATCTGTTGTAGACAAGAACTCTTTAACGAAGTCTGTTGTAGATAAAGCTGGATATGCCTCATGTTACTTGGCTGTTTTGAGTTAAATTCAAGGTAAATATTTATCATTTTCCAGATTCAAAAGGGATCTTTGAGTTGAATCAACTTATAATTAATAATTGAGTTGGGTCAGTTGTCATTGGCAGTTAGACTGAAAATGGCAAAAATACACAAAACTATAAGCTGCACTGATGTTGGATTCACTCATTTCTCTAATATTGATATTTTTCAACAAGTCCAGTAACTGAGTCAGCTCTTCTGCTTAAGTATTACATTGAGTAAAATACACACTTTTCTGATTGGCTCTTGGTATCATTTATTTGCATATAGGGAGTGTCCTGCAGCCTCAGTCACCGTCAGCTTGTAGTCATTCCCTGTAGATACCTTCTCTTAGATAAGCAAACAAGGGACATGTAATATTTTGTTGCTGGTCTTTGTTGTTAAAGGCTGTAAGGGAACAATGTTGTGGTTGTTGTTGTTGTTGTTGTTGTGTTTGCAAGTACAAAACATACTCAGTTGTAGTAAAAATCTTGAAGCAGAAAAGAAGGGAAGCTTTATTAAAGGTGATGCATGGGCCTGCTTAAGTAACAAACATAAGCATAGTAAGCTTTATTAGGTTACAGTACACTAAAGTGTACTTTTAGTCACACTATTGCGCTTAGAGAGCACTAAAATAGAACTTTAGTGGTACTGTTTTAACTATACTGTAAACTGTAACAGTAGACTGTAAACATACTACTGCGTATACATTTAAACCCATTACATACATACACCTAAAGTCAAATTGAGGATTATTTATTAAGCATTTACAGTACTATTATTGCTCATGGAGTGTATATATGACATTAACACAGTCATTCCACTCCTGGGATTTGATCTTGCATGAATACATACCAAAGACTCTAAGATCCAAAACTAGCAAACGTGCAGAGAAACCACAAAAACACTCAACCAACAAAATGACACCAGGATCAAAACATGCCATGTCAAGTGCCTCTTACAGTCTTCAAAATTAACAACAGGCAGCTATAATACTATACAGATTACAAGGGACTACACACTGATGGTGAGCGAAGGGGGAAAGCCACACCAAGTATGCAAATGAAAAAGCTGTGAGTTTTACTCACCTAGGTTGTATTACACACACAATCCCACTGTATATTATTGAAGCAGCACAGCTGACTCCGTTACTGGACTTGTTGAGAAACATTGTCATGTTTGGGCCTTTCACTGCCCATTAGCCAATGGCAATCAATTATTACAAGTTGAGAGAACCCAAAGATGTGTGAAATGATCACAAATGTTCATCTCAAAACTCAAACTAGGTGAGTAATATGGGATAGATCCAGTTTTATGTATGTTAACAGCTTTATTTGGCTAAAAACGCTTTTGGGTTACAGCTTTTATGACATAATTTAATGTGACATTGCTAGTTAATTACTGTAGTGGCTGTTTTTAATACTTAAACACGTGTTTAATAAGAATATTAAATTTTAACAGAAAATATACTTCATAGTCCTGTATTTATAAAACATATACTAGATTATATCTTTGTAAGTGTCATCAAAGTTTTTTGCTTGCACATATTTAATGAAAATGTAGTGTTAATGCATTTTAACATATTTTAAAGCATACATTTGTTAGTACATTTACCCAATACTTACACATGTTTACAGTGGGCAAAATGTTTCTGAAAAATGTTTTCTGAAATGCTGTAACCATACAGTTTCAATAAAGCAACACCACAAAACTACCCAGGTAAACATCACTCTACAGGTTTTTTTTTTTTTTTTTGAGTAATTATTTTCAAAAACTTTCATGCAACAAAGTTGACAGCGTCATTAAAAGCTTGTAGTAGCTTGAGAGTGAGTATTGACATCCCTACTGATAACCATTAACACAGTATCTTGCTTTTACAGCCCTCATCACTAAGAACAGTCACTCAACCAAACATATGAAACATATTCCAACAACCGAGAGGAGGAAGGCCTGGAGAATTGACAATGACAACTGATGATGAGTGTTAGTGACTGGGGGACACACCCTGTATGCAACCATTTGGTGCCAGGAGCACCAAGAATGTGTTATTCAAAGCCATTGTATTGCACAAACAAACCCTACAGCCAACTCACCAAACTTCTTCAGAAATGGCCAACCATTTGTATACTGGGCATGTCCGTCCCCCTTACCCACCATCGGTGTGTGTGGTTGTTTCCCCTCAGGCTACCTTCTTTTGGGGATGTGTCAGAATTTTGTAATGGTTCTTTTTCTGGTTTTAATGGTCAAGGCTGAATGTGTGAACTGAGATTTTCTGTATTGCAGAGTGTGATGGTGTAATGGCTAATTTAGGGTTCATGGGTACTTCAGTGGTTACTCTTGGATTGCTGCAGTTATGTACTGACACTTTTTATGCAGTTAATGTTTAATCAATAATGACTTCAGTTTTTTTTGGAGTTGGTGGTTTTGAGCTGTTTACATACACAAACATACATTTCATATTTTAAAACATTAAAGCTTTTATTTTTTGTGCTGCTGAACTGTGTTGAAATAAAACAGGTGAAATCCATACAATAACAGTGTTTCTTTGCAGAAACATTAATAAAAATGACCATTTATCGGTTTATCTGGTTTGAAAAGATTGGATCTGAAGTGTCCACACAGCCCTGAAAAAATCAGATCTGTTACATCAAGGGAAAAGTAATATTTGAGTCACGTTCAAACTGCAGGCAAATCGGATTTGTTTCTTAAATCAGATCTGGTGAGACAACTGCTCACACTGTTATTTGCAAGTGATTAGATCAGATTTGCATGTCCGGACATCACAAACCTACCTGCATGGGTTGCTGTGGTAACAGCATAGGAGTTAATGAGCCGGAGGCATGTCAAGAGAGGTCGTCCTGGATTTGACGTGGTCGTTGTCTGCCGTTGTGAGTGACGCAAAAGAAAAACTTTAAAATCCGATTTGAGCGTCCAGAGCATCCAGACTCGTCCAGACGCATCTGAACAAATCTCATTGTAATCGCATTTTAAACCAGCTCCCAATGTGGTTTATTGGCCAAGTATGCTTACACATACAAGGAATTTGTTTTTGGTTACAGAAGCTCACAGTGCACGATAACTGACATTACAGAAGTAACAAACACACCCATCCTACACACACACACACACAGACACACACAGTGACATACACGCACACACAGTGACATACACGCACAGACACACCTGTAAACTCAACATGTGCAGAGTTGTATATTTAAAGTAAAGTGCTAAGTGCAGCAGTAAAGAACAGTGCAGACTAAATTAAATAGATATAAATATGGAGAACAGAGGAGTCACTGGTTGAGATGGTAGTACAGATTGTTCTGAGACACTATCAGATAAATAAAAGTGCTCATAGCCCTTAGCCTGGTAATGTGAATGTAGCCTCTGATTTACTGTAAAATGGTCAGAGTGAGTACAGATGAAGTAACTCTGTTATTTCCCTCAGGAATAGTTGTGGGGTGTTTCAGGGCTTGGTTGGGCCGTTGAGCCCCAGGTTGGGAAGAAGGAATGACATAACTAACAGACTAAAAGATCCAGGCTTGGTTTAGGGATGGGCTTAAGGGCCTGAGGGCCTGAGAAAAGACAATTCCTTTTTATTTAAACCTTCATGAATCTGACACTGGACAGGATTACAAGACGAAGGACTTGTGTGTTCCATGCCGAGGCTTCCTTTAAGAGTTCAGATGATAAACACTTTATTCACATCAAAGCTGAGATTAGTTTTTTTTTTCCTACCAAGATAGAAATAATTGGATGATGTGGCTGGTCATCATCGAGTGTGCGGTTGTGACTTTTTGACACAGACGGACCCTCTGTCTCTTTCTGTCTCACTTACAACACACATACACATGCACACACACACACCTACTAATACACACACCCTGCGGCATGTGCTCAACTATATGACCATTATCTCTTTTGGTTCCCATAGCAACCCTAACCTGCTGCTGCGAGACTTAGGTGCTGGTGGCACTGTGTGTGTATATGTGTGTGTGTGTGTGTGTGTGTGTGTGTGTGTGTGTGTGTGTGTGTGTGTTTGTGTGTGTGTGACACATGTGCACATACTCATGCTGTATATTTGAGTAAGTTCAGTACATTGAGTATATTTACACTGGCTATTAAAAACAAATACTGACAACCCTCTGAAAGCCCCCCCACACACACACACACACAGTCCTGCAAGCATACATTGCGGCCTAATGAAATGGAGAGTGACATTTATGAACACAAAAACATACTGCTGGTAGATAAGAGGGTCTGGCATTCAGTGTATAATGAGTACAGCCAGAATCCACACACACACACACACACACAAATAGCGTTAGCATCAAGATCATTCGTTTCTCCTTATAAACTAATTCTTTCCAAGGAAAGTTTCAGAGATAAGTTCTGACAGACAGAAAGCAGAACTGGACCGGTCATTTATATTTAGCTCCACCCGCAAGTTGTTCAGTCACTGTATTATCATAATGGCAGGGAATCAGTGCTGGGCAGATAGCCTATATTATTCTTCTGTGCTCTAGTCTAGGCTTGGGTGTATAGTCATGACAAAGTCTTTCATTAACCCCCTAATGCAGAAAGGCTTATTACACACTAAAGTGTATTATTCAGTAACTACAGGGACTTCTGTACAAACTGGTGAGGCTATTCTTTGGTAATAGAAGTTTGTAATAACACTTTCATCCCATCAGCATGCCATAGGCTGTTTAAAGGGTCAAAGGCAACACATTTACATCCGCACAGCATCACAGCTCACGTGAGCAGTTGAAACAGATAGCGACTTTGACACGTTCCCCGGTACATCCTCTGTGTTTGACCCATCTGTGGCAGTAAACACACACACACCCAAAAACGGTGGGGCGCCAACTCCAGCACCCAGGAAACAGAGAGGGTGAAGGACCTTGCTCAAGGGCCCAACAGTGGCAGCTTGCCAAGCCCAGGTATTAAACCCACAACCCTGTCATCAATACCCCGGCGCTCTAACCGCTGAGCTACCACTTTATTTGTTTTGTGTGATGGGTAAGGTAATTGTCCTGTATCTGTGTGTAATGTGAACAAATCTGATGCTGAAATAGCACTCGTGCGCACATTGATATGTTTATGCATGCCGCTGCCATCACCACCAACAAAAAGGTCTCTTGAACTGATTAATTTCCCTAAATATCAAGTGAATCATGCAATGCCTCCACATGCTCACACAATCTGGTCCATTCACCATAACATTTACAATACAATGTAAAGAACAACTGCAGATTCACAGTAGGTCAAAAAGTAAAAATAAAGGCAAAACTGGAGATACAAGGTTTTTGAGAGACAGCGACGAGAAAAGATCTCTGCAAGAAATGAAAATATTGTTTTCAACATCAGCTGTGTATCAACAGTTCAGCAGTAAGTAAAGTGTGTGCAAATGTTATGATAACCTTCATATGGGATAAAACGTTGTTTGAGCCAAATACTTTTAGTCTAAAAACTGGTAAAGTAAAGTAAAGTAAGTATGCATAAAGCTGTATTATGTATATATGAGCTGCCATATTGCATTACATATTCATACATGAAGTACTGTAATTTATATTTTATTCCTCATATTCTTATATATCCTACAACCATACAAAAGTTTGGGCACCTAGAATAAAATGACATGTTTGACATGTTGCTTTTCTATGTTTTATGTTTGAAGTTTACATGAACTTTCCTACCAATATTATTATTACCATCATTAAATATCATCATTTTCATTATTCTTGAGTCTTGGTTCCTCCCAAGGTTTCGTCCTCCAGCACTGAGGGAGGATTTCCTTGCCACTCTCACCCTTGACTTGCTCACAGAGGGTCTTTGTTTGTTTTATGATTTGTTGATCTCTTGTCCTATTACTGGATTCCTGTTAAGCTGCTATGTGACAACATCAGTTGTAAAAATCGCTAAGCTAATAAATTTGAATTGAATTGTATTGAATTAAATTAAATTTTAAAAATCTGCATTAATTTTTGACTGCAAAGTAGAACAGCAAATATCAGTGTGGTTAAGCTGAAATATATATAGTTTCTGATGAAGGTATGAATAGAAGGGATAACTGTATTTATTTTGCCATAGTTAAATAATGAGAGTCAAGTACATAAACACCGCAAACCTCAAACACTGTTGCATTCTCATGCAAAAGCGAGTAAAACAGAGCTGTAGAACAGTGGTTGATGTGGCGCAACAGATAACACCACTGCCTGCCGCTGAGCTACAACATCATGTAGGAGATTGAGGTTTGATTCCCGGTCTGGGTTACTATGCTGTGCTACACCAATAAGAGTCCTTGGGCAAGACTCCTAACACTACACTGGCCCTCCTCTGTAATATGAGTAACATATGAGTAATGCCATAAATGTAAATGTAACAGGCCAATGCCAAAACCTGCAAACTGAATTCAAACCATGCGCAATTGGACAATTGGGCTCCAAGTGGTTCAGTGAACTAAGGCACTGCCACTATGATCAGAGGATCACTGGTTCGAATCTTGAGTCATGCTGCTTGCCGTCAGAGCCTTGAATTTGCCTTTCTTGCTCCTTGACCCCTTCCTTTACGGTCGGTAAGTGTAATTCGCATTCTGAACCACCACTAAAGGACAAGCCTTACACAAGCATTTCTGGTTGGGCTGAAAGATATAGAACCGTCACTGAAGGTGAGAGTGGGAGTAATATTACAATATTTCACGCAAATATGACTCGAGTTCTGCAGCATTATGCAGTTCTCACAAGTGTTTACTTGCCTGCTTTACCAGACTTACATAGTGTAGATTCTGGCATGCTGAGTCCATAATGAAGCCCAGCCCTCATTCTTCTTTCACACCTTCAATCATTTTCATCCCCCCAAGATAAACCTAACATAGAGATCACTGAAGTACACTATCAATAGTACACCTTCAGTATGCCTGCACCAGAACTTGTCAGTAATGGAGTAATAGGGGAAGCAGGGAACACTCTCTTCATGTCTTCCAGGTCAGCGTGGCCTTATCGGATTATTCTTTGCTTTTGTGGAAATGAGTGTCATGGTGCTCATCTGCGTTCCCTTGCCAGGTTTATACACTTTAAACCTAATAGCATCAAGACAAAGCTTTTAAATTACAGGCATTAACATTGCATTGCTTCCAAACAAGGTGGGAGCACCTCGTTCTCTGTGAGCCAATGTTTTTCCTTGGAAACTGCAAGGGCCAAGAGCATATTGACAGGCAGCTGATTGACTGCAGGCTGGCAGGCGGTGAGAGGTTATGGATTGATCAGTGTGTACCCTTTCACAGACACAAGGGAATGCAGCCAATGCAGAGGCAGATCTGCAAAGATAGAAGGAAAATATGGATGATGGAGGAATGGGGGGAGGTAGTAAAACCACTATGATCCAAGGATCGCTGGTGTGAATCCTGGGTCATACTGCTTGTCTTTAGCAGTCGGAGTCTGATGGAGCGGGGTTAGCCTTGCACTTTCAGGAGTGGGTTGATGGCACTTGCACCTAGTGTGATGTTGGTCAGCACAGGCATCAGTTAGCTGTTGTATCAGAGCTGGGAAGCTGTGCTTTTCTCAGAGCATGCTGAAAGCGTGCCTAGTTAGAAAAGAGGCAGTGTCTGGCTTCTCATGTGTCAGAGAAGACGTGCTAGTCTTTACCCTCCTAGTTCTAAGGGCACTGCTAGTGATAGGGGAGTTCACACAAATGAGAATTGGGTAGAAAATAGGGTACAATTAGAAATTAGATAGGGATAGGGGTATAGGGAGAATAGCGTCTATGTCATTGATAGTCTGAGCCGGAATGCTGTATGTAACCTTGATGGAGAATGCGAGAAGTGCATAATGCTGCATAAACCAAATCATATTTTTGTAAAATACATGTATGTGTTCAGCCGTCTATGAAGGCCAGCTCTAAGTGCAGTTCGTATTTATGAATTTACACTTCACACTTCGCAGTGGGAGCTCAGGAGCATTAAAAAAATACCAATTCTTGCATGATGCTGCTTGCCAAAATGCTTAGTGATAGTTTAATGAGATTGACTCTTAGGTATAAAGGGTAAAATCTGCCTTTATTTAGTATTTTAAGTTGTTTTAGATGTATAAACTGTAAGTGTGTGCCTTTGGCTGGGGCAGAAAATGCTCAAGCACAGTTTGACAAGCCTATTCACAACCCTGTTATTTTCTGGCATTAGCTTTTTAGCCGCAACAAAGGCTAAGCACATCAGATAACAGCATCAGTCCTTGCTTGGGTTATTTAATGTTAGATAGCGTTAGCTTTTAGCCTTCTTGGCCTTGCTTTCATTCAGTATTCAGTAGCGGTTGCATTTAGAGTGTGGCCAGCTAGTCGTTCATGGTATGTAACTTTCATGTTGCGAAGTCCCATGATTCAACCATGCTAACATAAAAACAATGGTCCATTCCAGGGCCTCATTAAATATCTCTCAGTTTTACTCATTTTTGAGTTTCTGCCTTTCACCTGCTGCTCTCATTCTTTTTCTTTTGCGGTTACATTTTTGAGCTGTAGTAAAACTTTACACAAGGTCTTACACACCGAGAGGGTGTTCTGTGCATTGTTAGTAACGGCCAGAGGGATTAACATAAGTCCATGTCCAGCCGCAGCCCGCCAAGCAGATAGAAATAGACAGATGTACTGCATTTAGACTTCAATATTTCATGAGGTTACTCTCTGTCTCACGCTCTCTCTCACTCTCTCCCTCTTTTCAGCCCCTGTGGCCACACGAGGACACGGAATTAGTGTGTGTGTGTGTGTGTGTGTGTGTGTGTGTGTGTGAGAGAGAGAGAGAGAGATGTCTCTCCGCTGGCCAGTCTTTCTGTCGGTCTGTCTGCTGTCACTGCCTCCGCAAAAAAAAAAAAAAAAAAAAAAGATGGAGAGATGGGGTTGTGCTTGTACTCCTCCGTGGGTGACATTTCTGCCTCCCTCTCTTTCTCGCCCCGCATTCTGTCGTTTCTGACACTGCTACCTCTCTTAAGTCATTGTCTCCCTCCCTCTCCAATTTTCTTCCCTGACAGCGAGCTGCAGGCTGCTCTCCAGAAAAAGCCTGAGGAAATGTAACAATGCAATCCAATGCAATCCTTAAAAGTCACTTTTAGTGGACTGTAACATTTTAGGTAATGAGAGAGAGACAGAGAGAGAGAGAGAGAGAGAGAGAGAGAGAGAGGGCACTGGAAAGTAACTACATGATTTCACTTTAGTCTTATATGCTGCTTGTGTAAAAGGGTGCTTCTGACACCTGCTTGATGGGGCTGCTCTCAGTGGGTGTGTGTGTTCCCACCTCTGCACCTGTTTAAAAGAACGAATCCAATGTTTTTTAAAGTCATTTTTAAGCTTTCCAGAGCTAGTTTGACAAGATGGTGGGTTTTTTTGTGAAATCTGGGCTTTGAAAGTAAGATATGGGACAAAATGTCTCTTTACCCCATTCAGATTGTGATTATCAGCGTGACGCCTGCAATGAAGTTTTTACCCTTTTCTGATAAAAAGATAGATAGATAGATAGATAGACAGACAGACAGACAGACAGTCCCAGGGCAGTTTGTATGCTAGAAGAGAAATCTGTGTTCATCAATGATATCTCTTTGGATGCAGTGGGACAGAGAGTGTCCTGTCACTCTCTGAAAATGTCACTTAATATTAGAGTCTGAAAACCTAATAGTTGCTCGTCAAGTCACTATTAAGTGTGATATAATAGGTTTAAGTTTCAATTTACTTACTGATATGGGATGAAGTAAAGAGTAAAATATTGGGCATTTAGTGTGAAGACACAAAAACACTGAGGACATTCAGCTGTTCTTTTGACCATTATTAAGCCAGTCCACATTTCATCTCATAGGATTATATTCTGGCTAGCTGGTTTAGCTCAGAAAACTGTACACCACAAACCATAGAATCTAAGTGTCTTATTTTGCCACTTCAATTCATTTCAATTTTAAATGCAAAGACATGCATTCATTTCTCTGGATCAGAACTATCTGGATCAGAAATCAGGGGTCAAAATTAATCAATAGTTTAAAACCATTTTTTCAATTAATCTGTAAGTATTTGTAAATATTATTTTAGTAGTTCTTTTTTGAAGACTGAAATGCTCTGAATAAAATATTAGTCTGTTTTAGAAAAAGTAACCTTGCTTTATGGTCAAGTATACCATTATAAAGCACTAGTGCACCTCAAACAATTAGAACACTAATGTTGCTCCGTAACGTAGGGAGAAAGTGCCATCTACTCAACATGGAGAGAGCAAGGCCAGTAGTGCTCACTCTGGGCCCAGGCTAACAAAATGTATTATGTTTAAAGTGACTTATTTCAATATTGTTTTTGTTTTTACGTTGATACAGTTTAGTACAGATTAGTCATTTATTTAAACTCTACATGAAATATGTCCTAGCTTTTGTCACATTTCTGTCTTATCTGTTCTAGTTTTGCCATGTCTGTGCTAGTCTTGCTGTGTCTGTTTGAGAGCCAGTCTACCCTACCCTATCCTATGTGCTTTCAATCACATGACCTTGTTTGTTTTTTGATCTGTCCTAGCGCCTACTGTTTAGTGTTTACACCTGTGCCTTGTTCCTTGCCACGCCTTCTCGTTCCCTCCAGGTGTCCCTCGTCCTTTCTTGTATTTATACGCCTGTGTCTCAAGCTTGCCTTTGTCTGTATTTGCATGTAGTGCATGTGTTTATGTGGCTGGTTTTGGTGTGTTCATGTCAGTCAACTGTTCTCTCCTGTTGTACCTTGTTTTCTCGTATCTCTTTAAATAAAATCACCTGCAAGTACATCCGCTTCTGCCTCCCGCATTTTTTCATGAACTAAACAGCAAAAAAGGCTTGAGATAAGTCTGTTACCATGTAATGAGTATAAAATATGACAACTGCGTTCAGACAGTTCAACTCTGATAATGATCTTTTCACAATATGCAAATGTTTTGATGATGCACTAGTAGAGTGTGCATTGTCGGTGTCCAATGAAAAACCTGTATCTCCAAAATGGTGACTTTACAAGAGAAGGCAAAAATGCTCTCAACCTTGAATGGAAGTCAATGTAAAATAAGAGTGTCTATTGGTCCATTCATCTATAATCATTCACACAGTGTACAGAGCAGCTATAGAATTCGAACCATGAAGAGAAACCTTAAAACAGACAAAAATGGAGATACATGTTTTTCATTGGACAGCAGCAATGTTCATAAGTTATAAATACCTTTTGATTAATACATAGCACAAAATTCATTCATCTTTTACATCCGAAATGCTGATTTTGAGAATTGACAACCTGTAAATCATTAATCATTAATTTTCAACTCACTTTACCTGCGCTTTGACTGGCATTGTATTGTTTTTTGTTTAAAATGGGTAAACATTATAATTAAAATATTTTCTAAGTTTTCTTTTTGTGTTTATTGCACTCAGAGTCTCTCTCCCCTCCGTCATGGACACTTACACTGCCCGCTGCATCCGCAAAGCAACCAGCATTGTGGATGACTCCACCCACCCTTCACACAGACTGTTCTCCCTCCTGCCATCAGGAAGAAGGTACCGCAGCATCCGGTCCAACAGACCAGACTCTGCAAAAGCTTCTTTCCCCAAGCCATCAGACTTCTCAACTCAAATCAACTTCTGAACTGATGTTTTTTTCTGTTCCATGCATACTCTCTCTCTCTCTCTCTCTCTCTCTCTCTCTCTCTCCAACCATTTACCCCAGATAATATGGGAAGCATTTTTGCACAAATAACTTAACTACTACCTCACTGGACTCAACATCTTTGTTGTAACTTGTAATTTTATAACAGATTGCAGACAGTACCTTATTTTTGGAAACACAATTGTAAGACTTTTTTTGGTATTAATTTAAACTATGTTGATTTAAACTTTATAAATGTATATTTACAGTCATTATCACTAATGTAAAGTATTTGCTTTTGCTGTATTGTCAAATTAAAGATAAAGATAAGTAGTATCAACAGTGTCAGTTAGTTCAGTGTTTCTAAGAACTTATTTGATCATTTTCTGACTAACCTTTAGTGTGAACCAATCCAAACTCACACTGATTCCAATTCCAGTCACGCTGTCTCCCGTTTCAATCAGCTCTGTTCTTCAGCAGTCCATCTTTTCTTGTGCTGTCTTACAAAGTATGCTTTGATGTTGGATTTGGCAACATAAACCATTCCTCTGATCAAGGATTGCTCTGTGCTCCTGTGTTCCTGACCTGCAGATTTTAAGATTCAGTTGCCATTTCTGTTGTACGGTGGCACCACAGTCTCTGTTGTATCTCCACTGAAAAGGGCACTCGCAGTATTGTGGTATAGCCTCATTACTCATTACTTTATCCTTTACTTCATTCTAACATGTAAGTAAGCTAAGTGTGTCCCAGTAAAAGTTCCACCAGTGTTACTTTAAACTAACATGGAGTTTAATTAGATTACTATTTTAAACGCTGATTAAAACAAAATGCCAAACAAACTCTGGAAAAACTGGAGCGTTTCAATTGGTACATCCATTTTATATCTCATATCTCATTCATCATATCCCATGTAATTCTCATATCACATCTATCGTTATATATGTATATGATATGTGAAATGTTTGTGGACACCCCTTCTAATGAATACATTCAGACACAGCTGTGCAAATGCACACACTCACATAGGATGCTGAGATTTTCTTCATGTGTCATTCTATTTTGGTTAAATTTCCACTTTTCTTTTCTCATTCGCTTGACTGTGCTGATAAGAGAGAGTCTATGTGCCTCAACAGGTACTTCGAGCTCTCTCACTCTGCGCCTTTCTTTCACTCCAGCAATTCAGCAGCCCTCTCTCTCTGTCGATTAACTGCTGAAATGGAACTGAACTAAATATAGCCCACGTTGCCTTGCTGCCTGTGCCTCCTCTTTTAAAGTACGGCCACCCCGCACATCTGATCAGCGCCTCGCTCCTCTTTTTATGTGCAGAGACGAGGTGGGACGAAAGAGGAAGAGGAACTGTGAGGTGAGCCTTTGAGGATCGTTTGATCTTATTGATTAATGGCGAGGTGACCAAACAGAAGCTCTCATTAATGCTTCACACTGCAGGGGCTGGGCCACTGGTCGCCATGTCAACAGCAAGGAGCCAGAACTCATGGTTCTGTGTTTACTGAATGACATCAGTTTATCTGTCCTTTAAGCATTGCTTTCTTTCTGTTTTATAATGTCTCACTACTTCTGAAAAAGACATGCTTACACCCGCAATCAGTCATGAGGCTGGGTAAAAGCTGACCACATCACACAGCTACACATCAAAAACATCATTTGCACCAGCTTTTAAAAATAATTATTAAAAAACAAATAAAAATGTGTTACAACTAAATATCTTTCTCAAATTTAGTCAAAATCTTACATTTTGATTTAAAATCAATATACAATACCCCCAAAAATTATTTGTAATGAAGTAAAAAAGTTATAAGTAAGTTAGAAGTAAAAACTTGTTATTCAGTTATAGTTTAGTTTTTTCACTTTTCATTTTTATGTTAGAAAAAAAAACTAATTTTTACTTTTGACTCATTTAGACACTCTAATTTTGTTAGTTAATTTTTGAATTCAGTACAAACTGAAACTTCCATTTACACCTTATAACCTACTAAACTTTTGGCATCAACCTAAACTCTTAACTAAAAAAAGAATCAATTAAAAATAATATTTTAATCTTTCACTACTTAAGTCACTGTCATCAATCTGCCAAATCCACTGACAGAATAATCAGGTATCAACAGCAGTGTAAACACTGCAGTACTCAGCAACATTAAACCACACACCACTTTGCTATTACAGGCTTTAACACTGAGACAAAGCCATAACAAAAACCTACCTCCTACCTGGGAGAGAAAGATTTCACCCTGACGGTGACTGAGACTATAGGCCAATCCCAACATGCAAACAGATGATACCAGGAGCCAATTGTAAAAGTGTGAGTTTTACTCTATAGAATACTGAAGCATCAAAGCTGATTTGGTTACTGGACTTGTTGATAAACATCAATATGAGAGAAATGAGTGAATTCAACATCAGTGCAGTTTATAGTTTTGTGTATTTTTTAATATTGCAGTGTCCAATCACTGCCCATTCGTCAATGGCAACTGACCCAACTAAAAGATCCCTTTTGAGTCTGGAAAATTATAACAAATATTCACTCAAACTTAAAACTGGTGATCTCGTTCTTGTCTACAGATGGGCTTCACTTTTAGAGTGAGGCAATAGTGGACAGTGAAACTTGAAGAGAGATCGGATGTGAAAATGATTGTTGTTAAGTTTTTTTAAGGAGAAGATTATTTGCTTTTGGACAAACTGAACTAAACAGATCTGAACTAGAAATCATGTTTTCCAGTATTTTCTATGTAAAAATACACTGTAAATGAGCAATGTGGTAATTTCACACTTTGCAGTACAACCCGTGTTGACAAAATGTACGGGTTGTACCCTAGTTGAAGCCAGACTGATTACATTGCCCATGCTCATTTAGACTACTACTGAACGGGGTCTACAGAGAAATTCTGCAGGGGGGTTTTCACCTACCTGCTGTTGAATAGTTTCTCTCACACTGATTTTTCTCAACAAATACCTGTAACTGGGTCAGCTGTGATGTCTCAGTAATATACAGTATTTGAATAAAACTGACACCCCTGTCCATTGGTTTCTGGCACCAGCTATTTGGATAATGGGCATGTCACCCCAACCCTCACTCACCGTCGGTGTGTAGCTGTAGACTACCTTCTCTTAGGTAGACATAAAAGGGTTAAGTAATGGTCATTTTTTTTATTTGTTGTGTTTTAATTGTCTACATGTATAAAGTATGAGTGTAAATTTTATACTGTAAGATTATATTATTAGCCATTTTGTGTTACACCACATGGCTGGTTGATTAAGCTTTTACACAGGAGGTACTAAGGCACATGAACAAATGCTACAGGCCTTCCCAGTCTTGAACACAAGGGGCTTTGAACTGCACTCCCACATGCAGTTTCTGAAACTTTTCCATTGGCTCCTCACATTATCTATTTGCATATTGAGTCTGTCACTGCCCCTTCACTCACCGTCAGTATGTAGTTACCACCCTTCTCATAAATATGCAGCTATATTTCATGTAGTTATTAACTCACATGTTTTGCATGTTTTTACATTCCTCTCCTCTCCTCTCCTTGGCTCCTGGCACCATCTATTTGCATATTGGATGCTTTATCCCTCACTCACCTTCAGTGTGTAGTCATTCCCCATAAATTACATCCCATTCATAGGTTAGCTAAGGTTGTTGGGGTTTTTTTTAAACAAAAACCTTCATCAGATAATGTTGGTAGTCTTCAACATGGTTTTAGAAGAATTCCTGTTGGTGTTAGATTGCTCTTGTTGGCATGTTCACTAAAAAACAACAGCTGCACAGCTGGTTTGACATTTTGCATCACTGAGACAAGGCAATCTGAATTTCACCTGAACTAGGCTATCAGAATTCACCCTGATATTGTTCCAACAAGTGTTCAAACTGTGTTCTACCTGAACAAGGAATTTTGTTACACTACATGGCTGGTTTATTAAGCTGCACACAGACAGAATCTACAGAGCTTCTCAGTCTTTCACACCTCGGGCTTTGAACTGCGATCCCACATCCAGTTCCTGAAACTTTCCCATTGGCTCCTTGCATTATCTGTTTGCATATTGGGTATGTCACCGCCCCCTTCACTTACCGTCAATGTGTAGTCATACCCTACCATCTAACCTTCACTTAGGGATGCAGGTGTGTTTTATGCATTTAATGTTGATGGCTGTGGGGGAGCAAGCTGTTTTTGTTTTTAGGGTGTTTTTAATTAATAAACTAGGTGTGTATATGTTGTCTGAGCCTAATATAGATGCGGCTATAATATGCAATTATAAACATGTTTATTCCCACACTAGTAAGTTTTTTCTTTGTGATTTCACTGTAAAATAAAAGCAGTCAAATGACTAGCAGGAAAGACAACCAGAGAAACAACCCCACAACCCAATTCCAGTGGAAGAATTAATGAACGGTTTCATTTAACTCTTTTAAAATTTAAGATAAAAAAAAATCAAGCACACCATCTTACCCAACAGCACAGAAGAGAAACCGGTAAGTAGTTTATCAATCATGTATAAAGTATAGAATCATATACCAAAGAGAAGATAGCTTGGGGGAAAGCACACCACACTGACAGTGAGTAAAGGGGGAGGACACACCCAATATCCAAGTGGTTGGTGCCAGGAGCCAATGGGAGTTGTACCCAAAAACAGAAACTGCACTGATGCTGGATTTTATGATTTCGGAACAGGTTCATGTATCTGAGTCAGCTGTTCTGTTTTAATAACACACACTGACCTGTAGGGTTAGTTTCTGTAATACAACTCTGAGTAAAATTCTTCGTAAAAATCTTTCCAATTGGCTCCTGGAACCATCAGTCACTGTTCACTCTTGTGCTGCCGCAGAGTTGTATTGTCATTGTTTGGCAGTTAATTTTGCAGAACTTTTAGTGTAGTCCCTTTTGCAAAGGTGTTTGTACAAATTCTGAAAAATCTGTGAAATTATAAGAACCTTTAATGAACATTTCTGTAACTGTATTGTTTTTTGGCAGGATCTGTGAGATGTTACAAAACCGACGATGGAGCCTTCGCCAAAGCTTTTAACACAATTATTATAATCTATTAAATTGTTCCTCTCCAGATGGTCGTTTTTCCTCTTGCATGCCTGCCTCTGGAGTCTTTCTGGTAGAATTGATGATCTTGGAACCTGCAGTTGTTTAGAAATGGCTCCAAGAGAGCTGCTAATTCTACCATTGTGTTTAATTTAATTCTGCTCTCTTGATTTGGCTCCTGGTCTGCGTTGCTGTTGCTCACACCTCATTTTCTTTTAGACCAGAAGGTTCCAAGACAAAAAACAGTGCTTAACAAACCCAGTTCCTCTACTGATAGATAGATAGATAGATAGATAGATAGATAGATAGATAGATAGATTCAATTACTACGGTTATTATTTTGGGCTCCATTAGCTCAGAAATAAAGAATTTCAAACCAGAGGCCTTACACAACTACAAAAGTTTCTAAGACTTCCAGTCATGTTCAGACTTAAGATTTATCTGATTTTGATTTGCATTAGGTAAGACATTCCTGTTTCAAATTCTTTATGCCCTGTCAGGTATCACTACAGTTTCCCTGCTCCTGCTACATAACAGGAATTGTGTCTCTGACAGCAAGTGCTTTGGCTATAAGTGGAAGGTCTTGTTTCCAATTTATACAAGCCTCTCTGTTTTCAAGACATGCTTTTAACAAATAGAAGCCTTTAAACTGCTGGAAAGGGCTAGTCAGGAGTCCAGTGAAAGGAAGGACAGAATGGAGGACTGGGGGAAAGAACACAGGCAATTAGAAAAAGCTAGAGAGCAAACTAAAGCAAGGATGGATAGAGGGACCAGAGCAAGACTGGAGTAAATGCTGACAGTCAGGCTCTCTCAACTTAAATTTCAGCACCATCAGATGAACTTTGAAAAAAATAACAGCTTACATGTGTAGGATAAAGACCATAATTAAGCTCTCATGGACCTAAAAGGCTTCAAATGGTCAGATCTGCAAACAGAGTGTATAGCTCTGGTTAGCTCTGTCTGTAGCATTTCCTGGCATAGGCAACACCAGCAAGTGTGCATCTGCTGTATTGACCTCCGAAATCACCCTACTATTGTTAAGCATTTATTGGTTTCCCATTTTCCTTCCCACTTACATGACAGCACATAGACCAGTCATCTTGTTGGTAAAGACGATGATTCCAAACTATAAAAAGAAACAAACAAACATAAGCCAAGGAGACTGAGCCTGGTTTTTGCTCATTCCTATAGTATAAATGTCCTCAGATAGCACCTGCCAAATGGGCTGGTTTGGGTAGACATGGGGCATAAAGTAAGTTCTGCTTCACCTGTCTGCGTAATGCATATTGTGTCGATGTGTGCTCTCCCATTTATTTCCAGTGCACCCTCAGCAACTTTGACATAGATGTGGAGAAATGCCATAAAGAAGAAAGAGTTATAGATGCAAAAAGGCACAAACCAGAAAGGGGGGACTAAAATAGCAAGAGAGTAGGAGCTAATAACAGAGTCTGATCAAAAGGAAGAAGGGAGAGTTTATTTGGCTTAAAGGCCCCATATTTTTCTTGGACATTCTTTTCCCTCCCTCTGGTCCACTCGTCATATTCATTTCCCCATGACCATTTTCCATGACCTCTCTTTATCCATTAGATTTAACAATTATTAAAGGATTTAAATAGATTTAAATAATTATTTTGTCTGAGCCTCACCCCAAGCATTTCAATGCATGTATGTCCTGACATGATGCCAATATTTAGATTTACATTTAAGACATTTAGCAGATGCTCTTCTCTGTGACTTACTAAAGTGCTTCACTGTTCACTCAAAAAATATCTTAGCTAGTTTGAATAAGCAAGGATCCAAAAGACCCCTCTAAACTTAGATACTACTAAATACAAAAGTCAGTATGGAGACCATAATACTCGACAGTACACTTCGCCCAAGTACTCTTGAAGGAGATGGGTCTTCAGGCTGCATTTGAAGACAGCGAGTGATTCTGCCATTTAGACACCCAAGGAAAGTTCATTCCACCACTTAAATCATGATGCGGGCAGCTACAGAAATATATTTACATTTACATTTACGGCATTTAGCAGACGCTCTTATCCAGAGCGATTTACAAAAGTGCTTTGCTATTTACCCAAGAAAAGCCTCAGCTAGTTTGAATAGGCTAAAAATTCAAAGATACCTCTAAGTTAAGACACTACTAAACACAAGTCAGTAAGGTGACCACTCTGCTATTCACCCGACTACTCTCAGAAGAGGAGGGTCTTCAGTCTGGGTTTGAAGACAGCGAGCGCCGTTCGGACACCCAGGGAAAGTTTGTTCCACTACTTTGGTGCAGGACAGAAAAAAGCCTGGACACTTGTCTTCCGTGGATCTTAAGGGATGGCGGGTCGAGCCGAGCCGTACTTGAAGCTCAAAGGGTGTGGATCGGCTTTTGACCATTGCCATCAAGTACGGAGGGGCTGGTCCTTCTTGGCTTTGTAGGCCAGAGTCAGGGTTTTGAACCTGATGTGGGCAGCAGCTACAGGAAGCCAGTGAAGAGAACGCAGCAGTGGAGTAACATGGCTGAACTTATAAACGTTGAACCCGTGCCGCTGCATTCTGGATAAGTTGCAGGGGCCTGATGGTGCACAGAGGGTGACCAGCCAGAAGAGAGTTGCCGTAGTCATAATATAATATATAGCATATATAATATATATAATAATGTATAATAATATATATAATAATAATAAATAATATAAGATGTCAGACTGTTACATAACATTTGGAATTGGTGACTGGTGATCTTGTCACTTCCATGTACTGAACTCTCATTATTCAGCTATGCCAAGGAAAAGAGCATTTCCATTCGAGACCACTTAAAAATAATAATAATAATAATAATAATACATTATCTATGGTTTTCTGTTCCTTTCCATGGTCCTTTGAGAGAAGTACTTTGCTAAAGGAAACCCTAGTAAACATTATGAAGAAAGAGAGGAAGAGACGCAAAGGCTTTACTGTAATGCTTTGAAATAGTGGTTGTGCCAAATGGTAGAATAACTGCTCCCTGAAGCCAAATTGATGGTCAAAGGGTTAATGTTACAAACCTTAGACACTTTGGGCCTGATTCATTGTCCAATGTCTGATGCTTTTAAAGCACTCAGGAGAAAGTTTAGAGAGTAGCCTGTCAATTCTTTAGTAGACTATAAAAAAATCAAGCTTATTTTGGATCAATAAGCAATTTAAACTGATGGCACTCATTTTTATTTCTCACTTCATTTTTACATGACATGTAATTTGTCTAATCTGCTTAAGAAATAAGTGATGTTTAGTCACTGCAGCCATGGCAACCTCTCCTAGGTGTTTTCAGGCTCACAGAGAACAGAAAAAACTTGAAGATGAATTTGTTGATTGGCAAAATCCAGACTGCCAGTAAAATATTCTTTTAATGCACCAGTTATGGTCTACTGAAAGCAAATCCCAGTCTGCTGATTAGGTTATATTAGTAATTTACCATTGCTGTAATTGAACAAACTCACTGGGATTACAGGCAGGGCAAAGTTAATGAAAGTAATGAAAGATAATAAACCTTCCTGGCAGAGGTGCCGAGAAGGCTTAGTTTGAGTGATGCCATTGAAGAACTGCTTTTGTTTTTGCTTTACACATGCATTTCTGGACAAGCTGAGAGATACAGAAGCGTGAAAAGATACAGAGGTGAAATAAATGTGTGAGCTGACCCAGTAGAGCAATATGAAAGGATTGAAAGCTCATTTATATTCCCTTTACTTGCAGAAAAATGTCCTTTTCAAGTGATGCAACTGTCATCCATATACTTCTAAGCGTCCTTCAAGTTGGCATGGATGTTAGGAATGGGGCATATGCATGAACAACTGAGACAACCCAGACAAAGCAGTCTGTGTAATTTTATTACCTGAACCTGAACCTAAACTTAACCTACCCCTAAGTGTAATTCTAGCCTAGCCCTTTACCTAACCCTAACCCTAACCATAATCTAAACTTAATCTAGCCCTTCTCCTAACCCTAACCATTATCTAAACCTAACCTAACCTTAAGCTAAACCTAAACCTTAACCTGACATTACCTAAACTTAACCTAACCATCACTCTGGCCCTAACTCTAACATTACCTAAACCTAACCTAGTCCTTAACCTAACTCTATCCATAACTTAACCCTCAACGTAACACTCAACCTAACCCTAACTCTAACCATTACCTAAACATAACCTAACCAAAACAGCACCTCCAGTGTATGGGAGCTTCTTGTGATTCATAAAATACGAATGTCTTTGTGCAAATGTTACAAATTTCTTGAAGTGCACTTTAGTGGCATATGTACACATTTTACAGGATCTTTTGTGGCTTGAACTATTGGCTTCACTATTGGCATCCCCATGGTTTCTGCCCAGTGGTACTGCTCTGTTCTGTCTGTGCCAGTGAGCTTTCAGCAAACGTGTACAAAATGAATGGATAGTACAGACAGAAGGCTCCATCCATATCCATTAGTATTAAGCAGGGTTTCTTGGAAAGGTCTGTCATTTTACAGGGACAGCATTCTGGTTCTGCTGATGTTAGCACGGTCATAGTGTGCCTTTCCTTTAGCCGTTCATAAGATTTCTCATCACATCATGTCTGTATTGGTTCTGCTCTCTGTGTGGTGTCCCACTTTATTTCTGAGTTTCTGTTCAGCATGTGTTGACTGAAAGTTGTAAGAACATTTACGGATCAGTGAGGACGCAAATAGAAAAACTGGATGACGCATTTATGTTCCCTCACTCTATTCACCTGAAACAAGTTCAAGCTTAGAAGAAATGAAAACAGCTATATATATATATATATATATATATATATATATATATATATATATATATATATATTATGAGACAGCTACATATATTATGAAACCAGAAAGTGTTCCTTGGAGTGTAAGGTGTGGCCTCATAGATCCACTTTTTGTTCTTTTTAATGGATGAACCATTCCTCTGAATTTGAAGAACCTTTTTGAAGAACCTCCATATAATGCAAATGTTTTATTACAACAAAGAACCAAACCAATAAAAATCTGAAGGAAGATGTTGCCACACCTCTAAAGTTACATTGTAAAAGCATTTTCTACTTCTCTCCATCCAAATCATCCCAAAAACATTCAACAATGTTGTGATCTGGACTCTGAACCTTGTGGAATGGAAGTGGAGGCTTTCTTCAAATGATGAACTCTTAAGATTAAGCACTGAGGGAGGTTTTGGTGGTCTACTTGTACAGTTGTTAGGAGTACCGATCCGATACTAGAATCAGATATTGGTCCCGATACTAATAAAATTAGCTGGATCGGGTATCAGATAATTAGTCTGGTCCACGGGGCCGATCTGTTCACAGAACCTGATTCTCACACCACTGGTATTCTAGGCTTCATAACTCAGGATCAGAGCACCTTACAGATGTGATACACATATCATTGCAAACAGCAAGTGTGGTTCCCCTGGCCTGTCATCATCGTCCAGCAAGTAATCAAACTCGTCTTCCATATAAGGAGGGTTCTCCTGTTTAGACTTTCAATTTCAGAATAAAAGTACTTGGCCCAGACAACACTGTGTCAAGGTCCAGCAGAGTTATTAGGTTCATTTATATCTTATTTAATGTATATGTTAATTTGTTATAGTATGTTTGTAAAGTAATGTTTAAGTCAGTCCTGATGCCTTATGTTGCTCCTACATAGTGAGAAATACAATTTATTAATTCAACAATGTTATCAGATCGTTTTTGGGTATCGGCCGATACGCAAAGTTCATGTATCTGTATCGGAACAGAAAAAGATAGAAGGTTTTGGAAATTCCTGTTTTCTTTTGTTTTCCTTTGCTTCTTTTATTTTCTATGCAGGCAGATTTTCAAATATTAAATATAATTAAACCCCCATTAATATCTCCTGAAAAATGACTTAGTTATGCATTCTCTGTGTATATACAGCTATAGCATTAACACCACCTTGTGCTGCCACAACAGATCTGACTATTCTGAAGGTGTCCTGTGGTCTCTGGCACCCAGACGTTAGCTGCAGATCCTGTTAGCAGCAAGTCTTGAAGTTGTGAGGTGGAGCCTCCATGGATTGTATAAAAGCCTTAGGTGCCCATTATTCTGTCATAACTTTACTGGTTGTCCATTCTTGGATCACTTTTGTTAGATACTGACCAATGCATACCAGGAACACTCCACAAGACTGCCTGATCACATGCCACTGTAGTTATTCACTTCACATTCAGTGGTGCTAATGTTATGGCAACTTTTAGGAGAAGGAGAAAAACATCTTAAAGTTTAAATGGAAGTCAATGTAGAAAGATTTATTCTGATACTTTGTAAGTATTTTGAAGCATTTCTATTGGTCCATTCATCATGACATCAGGAAGAACTACCAGATTCAGATTAGGTCAAAAGGTCAAAAACAGAATATCATGTTTTTTTGCAAACATTTATTCAGATAATGTGTTTAACTTTAGTAAAGCTGCTTATTGGTTATATCAGTATTATTCAAGAATGTTTGTAGGTTCTAATAAAAAATATTATATCACATGTGTACAATCTAATATGAGCCTGCAATGCCTACCAAAACCCACCAAAATCCTATCAAAATCTAAACGAGACCTACAAATACAGCAGTACATTTGAAATAGCTTTTTTATTGACACAACATGCTGCACTACTTCAAGTCTCATCATCGTGTACAAAAAACAGAAGAAAGACTTCATGCAGCACTGAGGTTTCATCAGAGAGTGCAGTACAGAAAAGCACCTTGCGCATGCTGAGAGGTGAGCTGAACAACTCCCATTAAGACATACACACACACACACACACACAGCAATGGCGAAGGACGAAGAAAAAAACGTGCAAGCGTCCTCCCACCAGATGAGCGTGCTTTCTGCCACAAGGTAGAGAAATATATGTGTGAACAGCTTAAGAA
This sequence comes from Salminus brasiliensis, assembly GCF_030463535.1. Classification (NCBI taxonomy): domain Eukaryota; kingdom Metazoa; phylum Chordata; class Actinopteri; order Characiformes; family Bryconidae; genus Salminus; species Salminus brasiliensis. The sequence continues at coordinate 29,966,365 of NC_132889.1, read as the reverse complement.
AAAAAGAAGAAACACCAACGGTGCCAGATGCATAGGCTACATTTACTCCATTAACGTCCATGCATTTTGGAAGAGGCTCAGTAAAAAGAGGACAAGTCTGAAGGACATTCTCTTCTTGAGTTGAGGTAAAAACATGTAAACATAGTTTCACTGGAAAAGGTCGAGAGGCAGGTAACCCCAATGCAACAGACTGCTTCATATAGTAATACGTCAACATCGGTACTGACACGTCAAAAATGACCCCATGCAGAAATCTGATATATTAGAGTATATGAAATCCCCTTTTATCCAACTTAACGCCTCTGTCGTGCAAAAACCTCTGATCTCCAACACGTCAGCTTTACAGGAGAAGGAAAGACCTTGCTAACTTTCAATGGAAGGCAATGTAAAAATGTTTTGGTCCAAATAATTTCTATTGGTCCATTCATTCATCATTATACATCAATTTTGACACAATGCAAAGAATAACTGCCAGTTTTAGATTCTATCAAAAAGTGAACCACAACAAAAATAGACATACAAGGTTTTTGCATGACAATGACATATATGTGCATATATGTATTTATCTACAATAAAATAAATACATATATGACACATATTTTATACATGTGTCCAATATTTGATGCTTACATATATGTAGGCAATATATATGTACATATATTTTCAAATATATGTCAAATCCTTTATGTGATATGTGCATGTATGTATGTTTCTGCCAGTCACAATGATATGTATGAACCATGGATTATTTATGTGCTCAATATATGAATCATATATGTATGTAAACAATATGTATGTACATATAAATATCAGATTTCCATATGGGGCATGAGCTTAATTATACCATCAATCAAATAGAGGCAGCAGTTCTAGACTTCTGCCTCAAACAGAATACAAATGTCATTAATATCAACATAAACCCTCTTGGTTCATGTTTATGGGTGTGTGTGTGTGTGTGGTGTGCGGTTTCTCCACGCGCACACACCATCCATGCGTCCAAAAAAGTTGCAAGTACAAAGAGCTACGTAAACATTCATAAACATCAATACATTCTCATATCTTGCGCGTGCAAAATTGCCCAGCTCTTCTTCTTCTTTGTCCCCATCTAGAAATCCAACCCCCTCTGGACTGGACCCTTTTTTGCGTGTCCCCGTGAACCCTCCCCAGAGCCCGGAGCGCGGAGACCGGAGCGCGCGCCCCTGAGCCTAACTCAAGCCGATCATGACCGCCTCCACGTCCTTGGAGGGTCTCCGCTCCCTCACGAGGAAGTTTATCATGCTCTCGGACTTGATCATGAGGTTGCATCCGAGGAAGAAGACGCCGAAGATGACGGTGAGCGAGAGCACGCACAGCACGGCGATCTGCACCACGCGCGTCACGAAAAGCCGGCGTTCCTCCTGCTCGAGTGCGAGGGACCCGCCGCCGCCGACGCCGCCGTCGCTCGCGCTCACCTCCGTCCCGTTGCCCGCGCAGCAGTCCACCAGGTCCAGCAGCGCGCCGCGCGTGAACGCGGTGCGGTTGAAGAGCGTGCCGTTCATTTCGGGGGGTTGCCCTCAGACCATGCGCTCGCGCCGAGGCTTGGCTCGTTTCCGGTATACAGAAGTTAAGGAATAAGAGAAGGCGGGAAAAACGGGTTTCCGTGAAGAAAAGAAGAGAGTCCTCGTGCAGCGGAAGTTTGTGCAGCTGGAGCTCGAGACCCGAGTGAAGCTGAAATCAAGGGGGTGGGCAAAGTAACTCAGAACTCACAGAAAGGCGCGCGCAGTGGACATCTCATAAACTCACTGTAAGTGTGTGAGCGAGCAAAGGAGGGGGGGGGGGGGGGGGTAAGGAGCTCGTGCATCATAAAACTGTGATTGTTAGCTTTTATATTCCCAAGGTTTCCTGAACAACTTTCTGTTTGACTGTATGACAGTTCTGGAGGTGGGATACACTGATCTCTCTCTCTCTCTCTCTCTCTCTCTCTCTCTCTATCACTCTCTCTCTATCACTCTTTGTTTCTTTCCTCCTTGCCTCCATAATTCTTTCTTTTATTTTTGTAAATTCGTTATTCCTTCCCTCCTTTCTTTAATATTTCCTTCTTTTATTTATTTGTTCTTTCTGCTTTCCTTCATTCCTTCCTTTATTTGTTAATTCCTTTGCTAATTCGTTCTTCCTTTCCTTTTTTTAATTCGTTCCTTCCTTTTTAATCCGTTCATCCTTCCTTTATTAATTCATTCTTTCTTCCTTTGTTAATATGTTCTTCATTAATTCCTTCCTTTGTTATTTTTTTTATTCATTCCTTTTTTCCTTTGTTAATTCATTCCTACTTTCCTTTGTTAATTCGTTCCTCCTTCCTTTTTTAATCTGTTCTTCCTTCCTTTGTTAATTCGTTCTTCCTTTCCTTTGTTAAGTCGTTCCTTCCTTTTTAATAGATTTATCCATCCTTTATTAATTCATTCTTTCTTCCTTTGTTAATAAGTTCTTCATTAGTTCCTTCCTTTGTTATTTTTTTATTCATTCCTTTTTTCCTTTGTTAATTCGTTCCTCCTTCCTTTGTTAATTCATTCTTCTTTCCTTTGTTAATTCGTTTTTCGTTCATTCCTTCCTTTGTTAATTCGTTCCTTTTTAATCCGTTCATCCTTCCTTTATTAATTCATTCTTTCTTCCTTTGTTAATAAGTTCTTCATTAATTCCTTCCTTTGTTATTTTTTTATTCATTCCTTTTTTCCTTTGTTAATTCGTTCCTCCTTCCTTTGTTAATTCGTTCTTCATTCATTTGTTAGTTCGTTCTTCGTTCATTCCTTCCTTTGTTAATTCGTTCCTGCTTCCTTTTTTAATCTGTTTATCCTTCCTTTGTTAATTCATTTTTCATTAGTTCCTTCCTTTGTTATTTTTTTATTCATTCCTTTTTTCCTTTGTTAATTCGTTCCTCCTTCCTTTGTTAATTCATTCTTCTTTCCTTTGTTAATTCGTTTTTCGTTCATTCCTTCCTTTGTTAATTCGTTCCTTTTTAATCCGTTCATCCTTCCTTTATTAATTCATTCTTTCTTCCTTTGTTAATAAGTTCTTCATTAATTCCTTCCTTTGTTATTTTTTTTATTCATTCCTTTTTTCCTTTTTTAATTCGTTCCTCCTTCCTTTGTTAATTCGTTCCTCCTTCCTTTGTTAATTCGTTCCTCCTTCCTTTGTTAATTCGTTCTTCATTCATTTGTTAATTCGTTCTTCGTTCATTCCTTCCTTTGTTAATTCGTTCCTGCTTCCTTTTTTAATCTGTTTATCCTTCCTTTGTTAATTCATTCTTCATTAATTCCTTTCTTTGTTAATTTGTTCTTTCATTTGTTTTTCTTTTGTCTTTTTTTGGTAGTTCTTTCGTTCTTCCATCTTCCCTTTCAGGCATGCAGGATAAGCTTCCCTTACTGGTTAGCTTTTAGTCATGTAGCCCTGGGACAAAACTAAAGACATAATCTTTGAACACCAAGCAGCACAGGAAGCAGTTAATTCTGTACCACATGCAGTCCAGTTAAGGAACAAGGGGTTCAGCAGTTTTGGCAATGGGCCAAAATTGGCCCAGCTGTAGCAGCCATATTTAAGGTTTGTCATGGGATTTGATCGCTGGGCCACATGAAGCCCACATGCCACCTACCATGTGAAACGTCTCTACAGGTTTTCAATTTTGAACCAAAACAGGCTCAGTTGTTGCCAGCTGTGGCTTTGTTCAGGCAAACAAAGTCACTGCCTTCATTCCACTGCAGTATGTGGACCAGATGAAAGCAGTTAGTGTGAGCCAAAACTGAGCCACGACCCGTTTGCTATCTGGAAGGAGAAACTACATTTGTGTGCATTTCTATAAGTCACCTTCTATAAGTCACAACAGAGTTATACCTTCTGTTTCAGTGCCGGCCTTAACAAAGCCTCATCCTCTTGGCCTGGCATCTTCCCTTGAGGGAATCCCCAACACCATCTTAAGGCCTGTTCCATTACTTTATTAGCTCAAGTGAAGTTGATTAGATGAGCTTTCGGGGGTGAGAGATCAACAAGTGTTGATTTGTGACCTAATGCACCTGATGCACAAGCTCAATAGATCCCTGGGTTGTTCATTATTCCCCTCTAGTAGCAAGCTAAATGCTGCATGTCTCAACAGCAACAAAAAGGTGATCCACCATGATTTTAAGTGCCAGTTTAAGCAGTTTAGGCCAGATGAATCAAATACTGTATGTAATGTTATGTGTGTATAATTTATTTACTTCTTTTAAAAATACATTTGCATGGCTAGCTGATTAACATACTGAGGCTAGTGTGAAGTGAGTGTGTAGTGGGTTTCTGTTGAAATCTCTGTTCTTCAAAATCTTGGTTCCCAAACTGCTGCAGCCACTTGTGTAAAATAGACGATGTACTTACAAGTATTAAAACAGGGCCATAGAACATTGGCAACACTAAGCTATAACCTTATACATTATATGTCCAAATGTTTGAGGACACCTCTGTTCTACCATTCTAATAAACGCATTCAGCTACTTTATGCAGCACCCATTGCTGACACAGGCGTGCAAATACTCTAGAGCAGATAAACAAGAACCTATTGGCACCATAGGTTGGCACCAGGCATTAGCTAGAGTGGTATAAAGCCCCCCAGTATTGAACTTCGGAATGGGGGTGCTCCATTCAATACTTTTGGGATGAGCTGGGGAGTTTGGGATGAGAATAGGCGGTGATCATCCAGCATCCTGGTTCCTCTAACGATCTTGGTGCTTGGATGCAACAATGCAATCCTCACAGCAGTGCTCCAAACTCTGGTAGAAAGCCTTCTTCCCTGGACAGTAGAGACAGTTACTCCAACAAAAGCAGGATAAACTTATTTTTAATACACCTGATTTCAGAAGAAACAATGAATGAGCAGGTGTCCCAATACTTTTGTCTATACGTTGTATCTTACACAGTACACAGCGGTCACTTCCTCATCACAACAACTTCTAGATGAGCTACCTTATTCCAGGTTTTACTTCCAACCCAAACTAATACATCTGTTCCAACTAGTTAAGGGACTCTAATTATCTGGATCCACTGGGGTGGTGACTGGTGCTACCAACTGGTGGTAGATCTTCATGATTGCTTATGGTTTAATGTGCTGAAGACTTCAGGGCTGTTTCAAAATATTTCAGAAAGCTCTTCCATCATTTACTCAGTCTAAGCTACAGAGTAATTAAACAAACCCTGAAAATAGATGTAATACTACATAGTTTAGAAAGCTAAAGGCATGCGGCAGTGCAGTGCATGTGGAAGTGAAAATGTCTCAGTGGCAGATCTAAATTAAAAAACAGGGGGCGAAAGGTAATGTTGGCATAACAACAGGAACCTTTTCATCAGCAAATAAGAAAACTTGCAGAAAAGGAACAGTGTAAAGTCACTTGAATTGCTAGGGGCGTAAGGCTACTAGTGGATTTATGTAGATTTAGCTGAATTCTTCTGGGTAAAACAAGCTGAAATTAGATAATAGATATTTAGATTTATAACATGACATTTACTAAAGAGCATAAAAGTGACTGAATTAGCAAGAACCATGACTTGAATACTACAGTAGATAGTTGGGTTAACACAAGCTGATTAAGTCAAACTAACAAACAATATATTGCTGAGATTCACACTCAGTTTATTGATAAGATCTGTTTTTTCATATTTAGAGTTGTGGTTAATTGGTTTATTGAGTTGAGTTAAACTGACTGAGTGACCTGAGTTGTTTCAATGGAATATGGTGACCTGTGAGGTGTACCTTCTTTTTGGTCAGAGCAGGCTTGATAAGTAAAACTCATACCATTCCTTTTGGCCCCTGGCAATGATCTGTTTGCATACTGAGTGTTTTCCCCAACCCCCACCCCCCAACTTTGCTGTGGTTGCTTTGGCTGTGGCTTTATGTTGGTAAATGCTATATTGTTTAACAAGTGTTCATTTAGACACTAATATAGAACTCCACCATTAGCATTTGGTTGGATTTCTGCTCAAACACATTTGATTCTACTCACCTAATAACTGGCAGACTTCACTGGTCTGTTAAAGCAGAAATATCAGTAAACTTTGAATATTGTCAGCTTGCTTGCTTAATTTGATTTAAGTGTGACCTTATGTGATCCTAAAATGAACTGACCAACAGGTTAATAGGAGTTTGCACCGATGGCTAAAATTGTCCACCATGTTGGCAAATTTGCAACCTGAGTCTGTGCAGTAGAAACCAGTAACAGAGCCAGACTTGCCTACTCATTTAGTAGACCTACCCCCTTTTTTCCAACCAAGTGTGTCTCAGACCTCCTTCAGAGATTTTATCCAGCCAAGGCTGTCAATCCTAAGTGTAACCCCGGTTTCTTACGATAAAGCAGAATAATGTTTTTAAAATGTGTCATTAAAATGGATTGTTTTGTCATTGAAACATATGGAGATGGGTGATGGCTTTGCTGTGGTGTTAGGATCCCCTGGTGTCCGTGTGCATTAGAGTTATGATGCCTTGTCCCTATAAATCTGCAAACAGTTTAGTTCAAGTTCAAGTTTCAGGTTTATTTGTCATTTGCGCAATATGTCAGGACATTTATGCATTGAAATGCTTGTGGTGAGGCTCAGGTTGATGCTCTACAGGAGGACAAACTGTATACATACTAAACATATTAAAATAAAGTTATATAAGAATTATATTAAATAAATACAAAATACACACAAAATATACACAAAATACAGAACATTCAAAGACAGGAGGGAGCTGTAGAAATTATTTGATATGTACATTTATGAGACAGGTATAGTCTGAGAGAGAGTGGAGCTAAATATAAATATGTATGCTTATGTCTATTCCTGTTGTTCTCTTCATTCTTCACAAAATCATAGAAATATAAAAAAAAAACCCTGAAATATCATTGGCTTCCTTAGTTCCCAAGTCACGCTCAACCAGGTATGCTGATTAGAGGGCATCAGTTCACTCATTACGATCTCTAATGATCAGAGATAGAAATAGAAATGTTTGGTGCCCCTGGACTTTTGCATTGACACAACACTATCCCACTATACACAACACTATACACACTCTAACAGGCATACGCTGCGATCAGCTACGCATTCACTTTCTTTATTATGCTCATAGAAGAGAAATCAACATTTATAGCCATGTAGCAAGTCAGTCGTACTCGATAGAGAAATGTTAGCCTATGGATGTTTCTCATGGTTGTCCTTCTTGAAATGCTGCCCACTGAGTCATTCATTTATTGGCTTGAGTTAAAGCCCAGAATCCCTGAACAGTAACTTCAACCTAAACTTCTCGTGCTCCTACTTAAGCCAGCAAAATTAACAGGCGTCAGGTTAACAGCCCACATTTGGCTGCTGCTTGACTGACCACGGCTGAGTTTCTTCCCAGCCCGGCCAATTAAAAGATATTAGTCATGTCTTAACTGCTCCCACTCTAGGGGTCTTCAAACTTTATTTGGAGTTCTAGGCTGCCAAAGCCCAATACGCTAGATTTCATTGCCATGTCACACCACTATCTCTTCTTTTACACATTCCCCACAACGTTTCCTTTATAGTCATAGTCTAACTGTGCATCACGCCAGCGGAATTCAGAGAGTTTGGCTTGTTGTTGTCCCGTTAACTCTAACTAAATCTGCCCTCAGAGGAGTTACAGTGGATGCATGCCCATGTTCAACTTAGTTAAGAGATCAACGAGACAAATCAGAGCTTTTTAGTGTGCTGCCATGTTCACCATCACTGCATAAAAGAAGCATAATGCTGCCTTTCTTGTTGGAGTCAGTATTCACGTTGATTTCAACACTCTTAGCACTTTTGTTGATTTGTGTAAACCATGTTAACAGTAAAATTCAACAGATGTGTGATTTACAGTGTTTTCTTGTTCAGATGGGTTATTTGTGACATAAATAAAATACGAATCTATGATTTTTTGGCCTCATTCTTTCCGCATCAAATAAATGCAGAAACAGCTTTTTTCATCTCTATGTTTACAGCAGACACAGTCGATTTTTTGGGTTGACATGAGTTAAACGGCTACAGGTTTAGTTCTTGGACTTTTAAGCTGCAAACATTAACTTAACACAAATCGTTTAAAGTGATGATTTTAGAGTTGATATGGCTGCAGGTCAGATGTCTTGTCTAATAAATGTGCAATTACACAGTGTAATGGTGTAGTCTGCTCTTTTTAACAGTAGTGACTCTTCTACTGGACACTACAATTCTGCTGCGTCCATAAATCCACCTTAATTAATGATGAAATTATGAGGATTTTTCTTTCTATTACAGGTCAGTGGTGCGGCGACCTTCCCAATGTTGATGCCCCTAACGGTCACCGTAGAGACATATGAAGCAGATACGTCTCTGATTGGCTTAGTTCTACCCTGCCCACTTTTCAATAAGCTCCCTAGCCAACATTCTCATGTGGGGCTCACATGGGTGGAACGTGGGCTAGGTGGGTTACAGGTGGGCATGGGCTCTGAAGGGTTTGTACATGTGTTGTTGCTGGGACCCAGTTGGGCTTTCCAAATGAGTCCCATCGTTACCGCCCACCCTCATCTCACATGGGTCCCAACTAGGCCCCATGTGCAGTGTACAACCATGCTTGTGCAGTGTGGGGCCCATGCTTTACCCCTTCTGGTCCAATCACTGACCCTAATGGGACCCTAGTAGGCATCCATTTGTGGGGCCAACATGGAACCCATGAACATACTTTCTAGTTGGTTTCTAGTTGGGCTACATACCATACAGGCCTCACATGGGCATGTTATCTAAGTCCACCTCCACATGATCACTAAAACATGCATTTTTCAAATGTGCTGAACAGATATGAGAATTTAAGGGTGGCCTGGAGGTTAGAGAAGCTGGTTTGATCCCCTGAACCGACAGAACATGACTGAAGTGCCCCTGAGCAAGATACCCAACCCCCAACGGCTATACGGGCCCTGCAGCTAGGGCTGCCCACCACTCCAGGCATGTTTGCTCACTGATCCCAAGTGTATGTGTGCTCTCTAGTGTGTGTAGGTGTGTGTTCACCTCAACACATGGGTTAAATGCAGAGGACAAATTCCTATGTGTGGAGCACAAATGGTGATTGAGTGTTTGTTCTGTAATTAGTCAACTCAAAGGCTAATTCGCCATTTGTGCGTCATCTGACAGTAATCCCTGTGCTGCAACTGGCCAGCTTTATTAATTAAATATATTCGTATAAATATATACAGCTGTTCTCCTGGACCCTGTCGACAGCTTTTTCATTACCGAAGACAATTAAACGGACCAACAATGATTAACACAGGTGTAAACATGAAAGACCTTTCATCGGCTCAAGGAATTAGCTGTGGAGTGAAGAGCAAAAGAATGAGATACTCTGAATGGCGAGTGGAGCTGTGAGCTTTTTTTCCAACCCCCTTTAGTTTGACTGTCAGATCTTCTGCCCTTCTCTGGTGCTTCCTTCAAGACGAACACCTACAAAGATCACAACAAAGATCTGTCCTCCGCTTCCTCTGGAAGATGGCTGATGTCACCGGGGAGTTTTGGCCCCCCGATGCAGATAGCGTATGCATTTATCGGCCTATACTATAAATATAGCTTACAGAGAGCCCACATATAGACACTTCGAGAAGGGTCTCCAACTTGTTCCTTAGCAACAGGCGACCTGTTTGCATGGCGACAGATGGTTAGTTAAGTTATTTTGGTTGGAAAAATGGGAGGGAGGGTATGAGAGAAGGGCTGGAGAGAGAGCGAGAAAGAGAGAGAGAGAGAGGAAGAGAGAGAGGGGGAGAGAGATGGACTGAGAGATGTTTCCACTTAGCTGGGGGAATTGGCAGCCTAGCAACACAATGTAAGTGAAAATGTCCCTTAGCAACCGGATAGGCATTGCCCCACTAACTTACTGTTACACGCTTGCGGTCACTCACTATGACACATAACAACACTCACAAATTACTGACACACTAAACCTTCTGTAAATACACACACTCACATAGTGTGTGATAGTGATTCATTTAATTAAACATGACTCATCATTTTGGACATTTTATGCTCCTGGGCTCCCCCTACAGCTCACACGTTGAGCCACCCCTCCAGGGTGCGTTACACATGCTTTTTTGGACAAGCTAAGAGTTACAGAACCGTCACTGAAAGTGAAAGAAGCATGTTGACTAAAATGAGGTTATGCAGCTTAATGCTTCACCAGAGTTACACAATGGGGCAGTGGTGGCTCCGGGATATCGATAACAGGGTTGTGGGTTCGATTCCCGGGCTTGGCAAGCTGCCACTGTTGGGCCCTTGAGCAAGGCTCTTTACCCTCTCTGCTCCCCGGGCGCTGGAGTTGGCTGCACACCACTCTGGGTGTGTGTGTACTCACTGCCCCTAATACACGTGTGTGTATGTGTGTGTGTTCACTACCAGATGGGTTAAATGCGGAGGACACATTTCGCTGTACAGTGTACACTGTGTACACTGTACAGTGACAAATACATGCACCTTTACCTTTACAATGCATAGATAGCGGTACTACTCTCCTACTCTCACACTACTGCGTTTAGTAAACCGTACACAGTAAAATAGTAGCATAAATAGTAGCGTTAAACTGCTTCCGGATGTGTTGTTATTTGTGCTGAAGATATTTGAGAGAGCGATCAGTTAAACAGTGCAGTCAGAGTTTCGATAACTATGCTATTTAGAGCGGGACATGACGACGCACAACTGTGATTAAGGTCTATTACAGTTCAGTGCATCAACATGATTCTACAGCTGTAATAAAAAGGTAGTGTTATGTTGCTGTTGTAATGTTGCTTAAAAAACCAAGCTGCATTGAAACTGTGGACTTTAGAGACAGATAAAGTACAAGAAACATGTAGAATAGGGACCTACATGCAACTTTGCAGTTGTACTCATGGCTGACACAGATGTGCAAATGCACATACACACACACACACACACACACACACAGCTTGTCTAGTCCCTTTACAGAAGACAATAGGACTTTCTGGAGCAGATAAACATGAACCTGTTGGGCTATAGAGGTATAAAGCCCCCAGCATTAAGCTGTGGAGCATTGGAATTGTGTACATCCTGTCGGTTCTGGACACAAGGCTGCTTGTCTCACTTTCAGGTCACAGCAGATGACTGTATATTCTTAGAATATAATGGAAGTTGTGGAGTTTAGGAGTTAGAACTGAAATGAAAGTGGTTCTTCTGTAGCACCACTCCAAAGAACTTTTTATCACCCTTGTGTTTAAGTTTAGCTCGTATTTTTAAGCAATAGTTTGGGCTTTTAAGGAAGCACTCTGCCAATGGGTTTGTTGATCCCTTTGATAGTAGGATGATCTTGTTAAAAGACATTGTAAGTTATTGAAAACAAAAAAAAACCTTGCTCAAGAGCCCACAAGAGCAAATCTAGTGCTTAAAAAGCTTTAATGCCCTTTAGTTTTTAATGTTGTTTTGGGTAATTGAACTCTTTGTAAAAGGCCCTAAGAGACCAATTATAGGAATAAGGCTCTAAAAGCTCCAATATATAAGAGGATTCAGCATTATATTAAGCCGGTAATAAAACCAGCTCTTAAGACATCAGGAACCCGATGGAGGGATGCTGAAACTGGAGCAGTAGAAGACATTTACCTTTAGACCCACAATTAAGCTCTTAATAAGGGACAGGCTACAAACAAGAGAGAGAGAGAGAGAGAGAGAGAGAGAGAGAGAGAGAATAAGAGAGAGAGAGAGAGAGAGAGAGAGAGAGAGAGAGAGGTTTCATTACAGTCATTTTTTAAATGGTTTCACTTATTTGAATTTTTTTGAAATGGTCTTGTCCTTGTAAAATCCAATCCCCTCAGATCAGATGCATCACACCTCTGTTCCAGCTCCAGTTTACACCCGCAGCTCCAGGAGAAAGAGAGGAGGATGGAGTAGAAAATGCTGTTCACTCTGTTCTTCTCTCTATGTGAAAAAAAGTGTCAGAAGGAAGCGCTGTTCTTGAAAAGAAGCTCTATACGAGATGATTTTTCACGTTTAGATGTCCAAAGCCATCTTGTGTTTTCCTTCCTCCCTCTCTCTCTCTCTCTCTCTCTCTCTTACTCACTTGGTTGTCATAGTAAATTTCGGTTTCACAGGTTTCCCCGTATTCTTCTTTATAAACCAAGTGACCCAACCAACCACAGGAACCACCTATTAACACCCTAGTTACCACTAAGCAACATTCTTGGAAACCACCTGAAATTTATGATATCACCTTGCAATACTACAACACTCATCTAGCAACCACTTATCAACACCACACCAACCACTCAAGATACCATAACAACCACTTAGGAACACCATAGCAACCACCCAGGATACCATAGCAACCACATAGCAAATCCATTGAAACCACCTGGAATACCATATAGCACCCATATTGTATATGTCTTGTAGTGGGAACCACTTAGCTAGTACCTGTGCAACCATTCTGCATTACATTCAGGAAATGCTTTTCTATTCATTGTTATTGTTATTGTTATTATTGCCTAGATTTGCAACGAGACAGACAATTTGAGCAGCAGGTAGTGTGTGTGTGTGCATTTATTAAAGTCAGTGGTTCCACAGCAAGAACCATGTGAACTTAAAGAACCATTTGAACTAAATGTTTCCTCTGTATCAATTGTATGAGGTATTTTTACTCTTACTCGGTAAAAGAACTGCACTTCTGGGGTTTCTTCTCTTTTGGGAACCATAATTTGTTTATTTTGGCCTGTTTCTATGCCCCCCCCCCCCCCCCCCCGTTCTATCTCTAAATAGTGCTGTAATGAAATAACCCCATGAGCTCTAGCAAAGCTGCATTAGCAATACAGCACAAGTCAAAAGAACAGAGGGGTGTCGCAGTGAGACTGTGTGTGTATCAGTGTGTGTGTGTTTAACAGGGAATGGGACTTCACTATGAGCTGGCAAAGACCTCCGAGCTTTAATTTATTTAGTTTGTTCAAAGTAGCCGTAAGAAGTCTTATCATCAGCTACAGTACAGCGCAGCTAGCCTGTGTTCAACGTCCAATTTAGACTAAATCAGACTCGCCCCACTGACTTACAACAGAGAGAGAGAGATGAAACACTAAGACTAATTGTTTATTATAAGGACTATAATGAGTGTAATTGTGACTGTTGTTGTGGTTACTGTTGCTGGGATTGTTGTTGTCATGGTGTGCTGTTATTGTTAAGTCACACTAATACCATGAGACAAACAGAAAAGGACGTAAAGAAAGATGGTGTTCCTAATCCTCGTGTCCGTGTTGCATATTTATTTGATGCTCACATTGCTCTCCTCTTTTATCTCTGTTTTTCTTTTTATTAATTTTCATTCACCTAATTAACATCATTACAATTCAAACATACATTATTTATAACTCAGGTTAACACATACTGTACAGTGCTGGCAGCATATATATGTATATGTGTGTGTGTGTATGTGAGACAGATGAAGAAATAGAGAGAGAAAGATGTAGAGAGAGAGAGACACCGAGAGATAGAAACAATGAGAGAGAGAGAGAGAGAGAGAGAGAGAGAGAGAGCGAAAGAGGGGTAGAAGGAGGGGATAGGATGGAGAGAGAGAGAGAAAGAGCGAAAGGGAGAGAAAAGGAGGTAGAAGGAGGGGGAGCGACAGACTGGGGTGGGAAAAGTAGAGAGGGGGATAGAATGAAGGGGAGAAAGTTGGAAACAGGGAGAGGTGGGCAAAGAAAGATGTGGGGAGAGATAGAGATTGAGGGAATATAAAGAGAGAGGGAGAAAGGCAGAGAGAGAGACAGGGAATTCAGAGTGAGAGATCAGTGTTACTCTTTGTGTGTTTAGCTCAATCCGTTTTCATTCAAGAGTGAAATTCTGTCTATGGTCAAAGATCAGCAGCTCCCATAGCCCTCATTCTAAATGGCTGTTATGAGCTGTTAGCCCCTACTGACCTTAAATCGGCTATATAGTCCCAAACACATCCTGAGGCTGTGTGTGTGTGGGAGAGAAAACGAGAGAGATGTAAGGTTGTGAGTTGTCAGTCTAGTGAAGTCTAGTGAGGTAATGAGTGCAGCAGAGTGCCACAAACACACACAATGATCAGCTTTCTCCAGTTCATCAGCACCGCTGTCAATAAAAACACTTTCAGCTCTGTTTTCATCAACTGACAATTATACATAAATGACTCAAGAGTCCATCATTTGTCAGGTGCATTAGTTATCTAGTCATGCATCATATTTAGTTATGCATCATATTTAGTCGTGCATCATGCCTGATGCTACTGTATTATAAGAGACGGCAGCAGCGCACCCTCTTATCTCCAAAATAGCAACCTCCTTAACTTTTAAGACAAGTCAATGTAAAAAGACTTTATTTTGAGTCATTTTTGAGCATTTCTATTGGTCAAAACAGCTAAATTGAAGATGCCAGGTTTTTAAATGACAGGGACATCATGATACATAAACTCACTGAAAAACAATGACTATTAGACATATGCTTCAACTGTCACAAAGCTCAAAAAATGAGGAAATATCCGTTTTAAACTGGCAGAAAAACACCATCACTCTGCATTGTTCCCAGCTAACACATCCTTGCGGGGCCTGTATGGGTAACCCAACTGGAAACCAGAAAGTTTTGTTCTGGGATTCTACATTGGCCCCACATATGGATGCCCACTACACTCAGTGATGGGATAAGGAGGGGTTAAACAGGGGCCCCATCTAGGTTGTACACTGCACATGGGGACTAGATGGGACTGGTGGGCTGTAACGATAAGGCTCATGAAGGAAACCTAATTGGGCCCCAGTAAAAACGCATGTACAAACCCACTCAGAGACCATGCCTACCCAGAACCCACTCAGCTCATGTTAGCTGGGTTGTCATCCCTTTTAATATGGTCTTTTTGTAGCGTCTGCATAGAAGAAAAAACCCTGAAAGCTGTGAAACTTTATTGAGAAGCCAGGCAGAAGGAGTCGATTCATGAATCAAAGAGTGCAGTGAATCACAAGCAATGACTCACGTATGTGGTAACTGACCAAAATATGCACTTAGCATGCCAAAACGGCACCTAGCTAACCAAAGACATGCAAAACACATTTAGATAACAGAAGTGCAGGTCTGAACACTTGGATTAACCATGAAATATCCACTACAGCCGCTACCCAGAGTTCCCCTGCAGCCACGGTTTTCATAAACACGGCCCAACTAGCAGCAAAAATTACTGAGGGAAAATTGGGAAGGTTATAGAATTAGCCGCTAGTCTTTGTAAAGGTTTGCTCTGAAATACTTAAAACAATAATGTCATTATTACTTTAAGTTTCTGTATCTAAGGTCTGTGTAACGCTTATATTATTGAATGTTCCAATTAAGGACATTGAGAAAGCAGTTAAGGTAAGGTGCACGTATTTGTCACTGTACAGCGAAATGTGTCTTCCGCATTTAACCCATCTGTGGTAGTAAACACACACACACACTCGTGAACTAAGGGCAGTCAGCACACATACACCTAGAGCGGTGGGCAGCCAACTCCAGCACCCGGGGAGCAGAGAGGGCCTTGCTCAAGGGCCCAACAGTGGCAGCTTGCCAAGCCCGGGAATCGAACCCACAACCCTCTTATCGATATCCCGGAGCTCTAACCGCTGAGCCACCCTTTCAAACCTGCTGTTCTTCCTGACACTACCCGATCAGTGGCACCTGCCCGATTTGGACTCCACATGCATAGATTTTCATGATTACACACTAGTCATATTTTACGGTACTGCCGTATTGTGCATGTGTGTTCATTTACGACAACTTCGGGAAACTTCAGTTTATGATACACAGTGCAGAGCTGGTTGTGATATTCACCCATTAAAAGTTTAACCAGGGATAATACATTAAATATATAAGTGAAATTGAAATGGGCATTGGCCAATTTCACAACCTTTTCCAAATGAATGTAGAAAGTGAACAGCACAATTACACATAAGTGAATACGACCACACAGGGTCAGATGTTCCCTCACTGTAAGTTTAGTTTGTAATCATGAATAACAGCAGCAGATTTATGGTGTGATGACTTCATTACCTCAGCCTTCGTACACACAGATCCTTTAATGCCCCTTCACCTCGCTCTCTCCAGCCTAATTCCAGCACACACTGATGCCAGTAACTAAGCAACAGGCCAGGAATGAGAGCAAGAAGAAGAGAGAGAGAGAGAGATGCTCATTGTCTGGTGGTCTGGTGTTCACTTTCTCTGCATTAATCCAGTCATCCCCTCATCCACTGTCATTCCCTGTCTGTCTGTCTGTCTCTCTTTCTTACTTTCTCCCTCCCAACTCTGACGTTTCTGTAGGAAAGCAGGGCATCCTCTCATTACAGAACACTGTCTATTTTTTATTTGCTTTGTTTGTTTTTGCAAAATATTTCAGTCCCAAAATCATTCCTCATCTTCTTCACATATCCTTTGCCTGAGCCTATAGAACATGTGTCTACAGAACTATGTACTGTAGATACAGAACTGAGTAGATACAGAACTGTGAAATTATAGAACTGTGTAAATACAGAACTGTGAAATTATAGAACTGTGTAAATACAGACCTGTGTAGATACAGAACTGTGTAGATACGGACCTGTGTAGATACAGAACTGTGTAGATACAGAACTGTGTAGATACAGAACTGTGTAAATACAGAACTGTGTAGATACAGAACTGTGTAGATACAGAACTGTGTAAATACAGAACTGTGTAAATACAGAACTGTGTAGATACAGAACTGTGTAAATACAGAACTGTGTAGATACAGAACTGTGTAAATACAGAACTGTGTAGATACAGAACTGTGTAGATACAGAACTGTGTAAATACAGAACTGTGTAGATACAGAACTGTGTAAATACAGAACTGTGTAGATACAGAACTGTGTAGATACAGAACTGTGTAAATACAGACCTGTGTAGATACAGACCTGTGTAGATACAGAACTGTGTAAATACAGAACTGTGTAAATACGGACCTGTGTAAATACGGAACTGTGTAGATACAGACCTGTGTAGGTACAGACCTGTGTAGATACAGACCTGTGTAGATACAGACCTGTGTAGATACAGAACTGTGTAGATACAGAACTGTGTAAATACAGAACTGTGTAGATACAGAACTGTGTAAATACAGAACTGTGTAGATACAGAACTGTGTAGATACAGAACTGTGTAAATACAGACCTGTGTAGATACAGACCTGTGTAGATACAGAACTGTGTAAATACAGAACTGTGTAAATACGGACCTGTGTAAATACGGAACTGTGTAGATACAGACCTGTGTAGGTACAGACCTGTGTAGATACAGACCTGTGTAGATACAGACCTGTGTAGATACAGAACTGTGTAGATACAGAACTGTGTAGATACGGACCTGTGTAGATACAGACCTGTGTAGATACAGAACTGTGTAGATACAGAACTGTGTAAATACAGAACTGTGTAGATACAGAACTGTGTAGATACAGACCTGTGTAGATACAGAACTGTGTAGATACGGACCTGTGTAGATACAGAACTGTGTAGATACAGAACTGTGTAAATACAGAACTGTGTAGATACAGAACTGTGTAAATACAGAACTGTGTAGATACAGAACTGTGTAAATACAGAACTGTGTAGATACAGAACTGTGTAGATACAGAACTGTGTAAATACAGAACTGTGTAGATACAGAACTGTGTAGATACAGAACTGTGTAAATACAGACCTGTGTAGATACAGAACTGTGTAGATACAGACCTGTGTAGATACAGAACTGTGTAAATACAGAACTGTGTAGATACAGACCTGTGTAGATACAGAACTGTGTAGATACAGAACTGTGTAGATATGTGTATGTACAGAACTGAACAAACCTGAACTAAAACTAGTTAGTGGTCGGCTCAGTGTGGGTTCAGTACCCTATTTCACTAATCTGCCACTGTTATTCCTTTGAACAGGGCCCTTTACCCTTTTTTGCACCTGGAGTGTTGGAGCTTGGCTGATGCAGTATGAAAGTTTTAAAGGCATGGAGAAGTTCAAAGTAAGACAAATACAGAATTGAGGTTTGAAGAACACAGGATAGCAAAACACTAACACATTAGAAGTAAGAGGAAAAGTGCAATAAGGTAGATACTAATACGTATCTAACAGAAAATGAAGACCCCAATCAGCAGGCTGAAGCAGATTTACCTCCACTGGATTTAAACCCCACAAAAGAACACCATTCAGTCCTATCGCTTACTGCAACATGATATACCTTAAAATAACAGTTTCAAAGCATTATGATGCTAAACTGACCTGTACTTGGGAGAGAGGCATGTCTGTCATTGCCAATCCAGGCAGACACTCTGTTACTGCACTACAGAAGGCTGCACGAGACTTCTTGCAAGAACCTCTCACATACTGCTGTGTAACCATATTTATGGAAACCCATTAATATAGTAATATTACTTTACCCTGTCAGTCCTCATGTTTCTTTTTATGATGTCTGAGAAGCCAGACGCCAAATCACTAAACACAAAACACATCAATCAAAATGAAAACACATGCACTACATTTTTCGTACGTGCTGCAAATTCACAGACATTATACAAAATCACAAACACTTTCATCAAAATGACAACGCATGCGCTCCATTGAACAAACCCACAGCAATTTCACAAATTCAGAAAACAAATGCAGCTCCAGAAAGGCTGCAAATACAGTCACGACAGAACAGAAAGTGTTGCTTCTGGAGGACACTTTAAATGGACTGGAACCCCGAGGCTGTGTCCCATACCACACACTGCCACAATAGCTCATATGTAAATGTTGTTCACCACCATTAGAAGTGCATTCATTAGCATAGTATGCAAAGTACAGAAGTGTGTGATTTGGGATGAGCTTGAGGCTATGTGATATGTGGAAAGAACTGCATGTTTACTAACTATGATTACCATGGTTTTAACATGGGCTTATGACAGAACCAACGACTGACCTCTTCGTGCTGGGTTCTTATACTGAAATCGATCTATTTGTGTTTAAAAACTTCCTGAAGGCTGAGAGGACCCAATAGGACCCAAATTGTTCAGTTATAGCCAACAACATGGCAGGAAGTTATAAAGTAAATAAAAGTGATGTTATATAGGCTTTATAGGCACTCAGTGCTATTATTACTACAAGATTTCATGTTTTTCTACATTGATGCTGATGGCTTTGTCTGAAATAGTCCACTCGTTTATTCATTCACTAATTACTACATAGAAGATTCTACATAGAACACTACATGGAGCAGTAGTAAGGAAGACATGTTTTTCACTTTGTTACTGGTGCTGTCTGTGTTGCGATTTGCAGCTTTTCTGAAGTTACACTTATTTTCTGTATTTGCAGAGTATCTTTGAATTTGTCACAGGTTTCACAAAGGTAGCGCTGTATTTAAAGTGTTTCCGATATTGTATGGCGTCTGTGAATTTGCAGAGCATTTGAAAATATATAGTGCTGTGATGTGCTGTGATTTTGATTATTTTTTCACGTCAGGTACCGGCTATGTATTTTGCAGGTCATTAACAAAGGCCTGTTTATAGCTGTCCACAAGGGGAAGCTCATAGCATTATTTGATTTTAGTCAGATTGGCAAGACAGGCTTAGAATGGCACACACAAGAACTGCACTGACCATTCCTCTTACTAAGTTAACAGCTTTCCCATTTGCATATTGGGCACGTCCTCACGGTAAGCCAACAACAATGTGTAGTCGTCCCCACCAGGATACCTACATAGATATTGGTTCTGCTTTATATAATGTCCAGATAGCTGCCCTATCTGGCCTCAGTGTTGAACGCTGTAAGAGTAAGTTACCTTTTTGAAATAAAATATTAAGGAAGGTAAAATTGAAGTAAAAGGTAAAATGGCATTCTCCATCAATTTTCAATTATGTTAACTCAATAGATGCAATTAAAGTACTGTAACTTCTTGAGTTATTTCAACCTAATTGTGACTACGGAAAATATATTGATTAAGGTATAATTGGAAAATTCGGCTTGTACTGAGTCAGAAAATTAACTTGAGAAAAGTTCATAAAATGAACTGGAACAAATGTTAAGAAATAATGTATGAATTGGTTTATTAAAAGGAAATATAAATATACTTACATATTAGAATCTAAAAAAATTGTTACAGTTAAAGAAAATTGTTTCACTTCATTAAAATATATTTTTTTGTCTTTGAATTAAGAAATATTTAGACTGACATTAAATCAAAATGAATATATGTAGGTCTAAAATTACAAGTATTTTTTTAAGTTGGTCCAAAGTATCTTTTTTTTAGTGTATGGCTGAATAATAATGTCTTAAAAATGTCTTAAAATGGAATAAACACCACATTAAAAACAGATGTTTTATGGCTATCAGAGGCCATGTAACCAAGAATGGTCTTGATCTGCTTGTGTTTTTATTGTATAATATTTGAACTGCTAGTGCAGCCATTCTCACTCTGAATCATCGCACAAAGCTTTGTGTCCTCGACTCTCTAGACTACATGCTGGTGGTTTTACTATGAGGAAAGCTTGATCTCACAAATGCTTTCGGAAATTCCTCCTGAACATTGGTGTGAAATGAAGCTTATCTAACAGTGAAAGCAGCGAATACTGAAAGGAGCTGAAACACCACCAAATGTGAGCTGCAGTAACATTCGCACACACCTCGAGCGAGTGGTAAAGTAAAATGAGTAAAATCCACATGCAGATGCAACCAAAGGGCATCCCTGAATGGAATGTAGGGAGAAATGTATGTTCCTACATGTGCAGACATGTGTGTCCCAGGATCAGACGGAGCAAGCTGCTCGGAATGTGGAAATGAGACTACAGTCTTTTACGCAGAGACCTTAAATTCACATTTTTAGCTCATCGCTGCTGTTTTACTGTCCACACATAGGCTACAGCAGAAGGAATGTGTGGCATTTAGGGGTATGAGCCATTTTAGGCTATGCTGATTGCTTTGGCTCAGATTAAAATCACACTAATTATACAGACCTTCCTGTGTTACAATGTTAACCATGTTTTTACTCCTCTGGGCTTTACCCATATCAGTCACACAACAACAACCAGAAACTCCAGAAAGGCCTACAACTTAACTCCCAGTCTTTTGGGTCTGGGTTGTGGGTCAGTGCTTTAATGCCCCACATTCAAGCCACACTAGTTACATATTGGTATCATAGCAGTTACTGAATAACCGGTCTTAAAACCTAAAGAGTTCAAGGGGTTAACAGAATCATAACACAATCTGAAGAGACCAGATAAATAGGCTACATATAAGGCATATCATATGTGTATAATAGCTAATAGCACTGGTCTGATAACCAAATACCAGGAGTCCTGAAGATACCAGTGAGACAAAACCTGGTTTAATACATTTACATTTATGGCATTTAGCAGACGCTCTTATCCAGAGCGACTTACAAGGTTACTCGTATTACAGAGGAGGGTCAGTGTAGTGTTAGGAGTCTTGCCCAAGGACTCTTATTGGTGTAGCGCAGCATAGTCACCCAGACCGGGAATCGAACCCCAGTCTCCCACATGGTGTGGTAGCTCAGTGGCAGGTAGTGGTGTTATCTGTTGCGCCACACCAATATTTTAATATCAGCGCCAGACACTATTCACTACTCAAATATGACTGTAATGACTAATTATTGATCAGTTTGCTAGTAGTTGTTGTAAACAGGCATTAAAATATGGAAATTCAACCATAGCTACTGAAGAACCCACAAACAGCCGAGACCATAAAAGGTGCAAGTTATGTCATGGAGAAATGATTTTTCTCATTTCTCATGTATTATTTTACATATATTTCTCATTTATAATATTTTTATTTATTCATATTTTATATATTATATACTTACCAACACTTAATTTGAATTGTAGTGATAACAATACACCATTTACAGTGTTTTATATCATCTGATTCAGTATCAACTCACTAATACCAAGTAATAAAACAATGATTAGATGTTGTGTAGATTTGTAAATATCTCCACACATTATGTTTTAATGTTTTTACTGAAAAAAAGATTTTGAGTGAATATTCAGAACAGAAAGGCCATGAGTTCATTATTATTTTAATAATTAAATCGTTTTAAATCATTTTCTAAACCATTTGATCACATAGTCACAATATATATTTTAGTATTTTTCTTTAGAAAACATTTGTCTAAAGATTTAAATGCCAAATTAACTTATATAAACGTGGCATTTCTGAGGACTTGACATTTCTCAGAGGTCTTCAGCTCTTTTCTGAAAGTCTGAAAACAGTTGAAGGGTTTTTGGAAGCAGCGGTGTGGGCGGGTCTCTAGAGCGTTACTCCCGCTCTGATTGGATCAGCTGGATGAGGTAATTCTTCTTCTGATTGGTGGCTGGGCAATGACAAAGCAAAACGATAGGTGGAAAAACATGGCCGACGATCTGTAAGCGCTAAGTACATATACACGCAATGCAGCCGACGGTGGAGATGTTGTGTAGATCCGTGCTCGCATTTCACAGGGAAACAGGCTCAGGAAAGAGCCGCTGCTCTGGTTTACGGTGGGATTTAAAGTCTGTAAAGGTGCAGAAAGGCTGAAACACAGAGAGACCTTAAACTGAAACACGGCGGTGGTCTTTAAATGGTTAAATGTGGCCTAAAAAAACTGATTTAACACATAAATGCGAGTTAAAAACGTCGCATGTTGCAGTAATAAGTGAGCCTGTATATTATAACAGTACTTTTTAGGTCTAATTCCTTTAGCTGATTACAGCAGTTTGCATTTCCTGCTCTTTGCCAGTGAGCATGATGAGTAAGGCCATTACTTCACACACCCTCCCAAACAGCAGCACCCATCTAGACCCGTCCCCTAAACAGGGAGGAAAACTTTGCTCTGATGATCACACACTCTCACACACACACTCTCACACACACACTCACACACACACACACAGGAAAACGCAGGGAGGAGAAGAGAACAGGCTGCTGTAGCAAGACGTCAGCCAAAACAAAATCTCTGAAATGGGGACGTTGTTGGTTCACGCCTGGACAGCACTGCTGGTCTTAATACCAGCTTCCACCGTTTCAGGTGAGTCTGTGTGTTTGATTCCTCAGTTCTGTAACATGCCATCCATCTACATCTCAGTCATGTAGGCAGCAGCTCACTTTCAGAGTTCTGGTGGCAGCTGTACGTGACTCGAGTGAGGTGAAAACACACCCTTAGGGCAGGGTGAGGGGAGAGGGGAGAGGGGTGAGGGGAGAGGGGAGAGGGGAGAGGGGAGAGGGGTGAGGGGAGGAGGAAAGAGAAAGACAGAGAGAATGTAACTTGTGTTATTAACTTTATTAGTGTATACAACACCGTCCGAAAGATTGAAATCAGGGTTTTCTTTACAATATTATACACCCAGGATGATTGAAGATATACAGGGATTCTAATTTATGCCTTAAAAGTTCATGTAATTCAAATAAACAGTAAAAAGCTGAGTCAGAAATAGTTATACAATGACTGCATGACCTTATAATAAAGTAAAAACATCTAGCACCAGAAAACTTGACCAAAGAATGTCATTAACAGGTCATTATAGTTCATGTCACTGTCATGCCTTGTATCTCTTTACTGTTTTTCACTATTTGGGATAATAATGTGAATCTGGCCGTTCTTCTTTACATTGTGTCGTCATTTCACAATGAATGGACTAATAGAAATGCTCCAAAATTAAAATCTTTGTACATTGACTCAAGCAAAAGTTTAGATGTTGCTATTTTTAAGATGCAAGGATTTTGTGTGGCGGTGACAATATATTAACTTAAAATATTGAATATGATGTGTAAAAGTATCTTTCGTTGCCCAGTTGTCTAGTATTTCAGTCTGCACTACACACATTGTGGGACAGGTCGGATTTCTGCTACCTGTCTGTTACACCAGGGACTTGACTTTTCTTTATCCTCAAATCTCAAAGGGAATGTTCTGTAGGGAGTTCGTATTGAATAGTAACTTAAAAACTGTTTAATATGACCTACTGTGATTGCAGACTTTTGATGCTCTGTTTGTGTGTGTGTGTGTGTGTGTGTGTGTGTGGATGGGTGTATTTCTAGGCTCCAACATATGTACCTCCAGAGGTGTAAGGACATGCAAGGAATGCCTGTCCATTCATCCAACCTGTGCTTGGTGCTCTCAGCTAGTAATAAACTTACACACACACACACACACACACACACACACACATTCTTACTCACTTTTCTTTTTCCTACCATTGCAATATTTCAGTAAATCTCATGCAGTGTTTGCGACATGGCAACATAAAAATCATGCATGTCGTCACTGTCACTCAAAAAAAGGCTTTACACTAGACACTAGCTTCTATACTGTCAGTGGAAGTCAGTGTGAAACTGTTTTATTATTTTATTATTAAGTCATATTGGATTTGGAATAAACAGCAGACAGATTCATGTTATGTCAAAAATGGAAAAACGGCAAAGATGTATATACAGCGTTATTTCTGTGTGACACTGACAATGTCTTATTTATATCTTTTCCTTTTGTGTGAAAAGGAGAAAGTGGTGTACTGATATCTTATTGCTGTCATGAGAGAAACAAACTGTTAACTTTAATGTACACTATATTTCCAAAAGTTCAGGTCTTCAGTTGTGCTCACACAGCTTATATAACCCCCACAGAAAAGCACTGCTAACTGAACAGGAAGCTCTGTAGCAGACGCACCCGAGACTAAGGTCACCGTGCCCAACAGCAAACAGTACAGGGTGGAGTAAAGGTGCTCCATCGAGTACTTTCGAGTCAGGATGTGTTGGGGGGGGCGTTTGTGATGCAGAACATTATTTTAACATCATTATTAGACCTTACCAATGTTGGTTTGGCTGAATGCATCAAAATGTCTTAACAATCTTCCCAGAAAAAAGACGGGGGCAGAATATTATTTAAAGCCCTTGAAACATTGGATGAGCAGATGTCCAGAAACTTTTGGCCATGTAGTGTACATTAATCTAAGTTTTATTGCAGGTTATTTTGGATTCTTTCTATTAGTTCTTTTAACATGAAATTTGGTAGATTAATTCTTTGTTGTAATCATTCTTCTTGGCAATACATCTTATACAGTTGGAAAGCCTTTTGAATGGTGCCACATTTGTAAAAAACATGCATTTGTGGGATGAGCAGCAGAGCTGAGTGGGTTGCAGCCATTAAAAATTGGCAGAATCCTCCCTGCCAATGCCAAACAGCTTATTCTGCCATTGACTCGTTTGGTGTTTGGTGGACAGGATGATTGACGTTTGATGAAAGTTTAACAGTTTAACAATGTATTCATTAAACAAACAGGAGCCTCAGTAGCGTGTGGAAGAATTATACACAGCCACAACAGCCTGGTACCTCCTCCTCATGCCGGTCACCAGCCTGGTCACACACTGCTGTGAGATGGCATCCCATTCTTCAACCAATATTTGTCGCAAGTCAGCCAACGGGGTTGGGTTAGTCACTCTGGCACGAACAGCACGCCCAAGTGTTTAAGGGGGACAGGCAATTCCATCCTCTCTACTCCCAAATTCTAAAAGTAGTCTCAAAAAAAAACCCAGATCTGTGGGGGCGAGCGTTGTCATCTTGAAGAATAGAGTTCCCAGACTGTGGAGATATGGGATTGCTACTGGTTGTAGAATTTAATCTCAATATCTCTCTGCATTGAGATTGAACCTCCAATGATGACAAGCCTCGTTGTTCCAGTAAGGGAGATGCCACCCCACACCATCACACTGCCTCCACCAAAGGATGTTACTCTATCAGTGAAGCAATAAGCATAGTGTTCTCCAGTGCTGACACCAGCGCAAATGGGCCTGATAGTGAAGGGCAGTCATGGCTGACCTTCTGGCAGCCCGATGAGACCAGAGATTGGCTGCATGCAGTCTGTTCCGGATTGTCTGGGCAAAGAGGTGTCAGCCATATCGTCCTGCAAACCTTGACTGCAAATCTGAAGAATACAGTCTACAGTACTTTATAGCTGACAAGGGGAGGAAATGATCTTCTTGGGGTGTCATCTTCTTGAGACGCCCACTTTGCGGCCTGTCTCTGACGTCCCCCGTTATATGGAACTTGGCCTTCAGTTTGGAGATGATACTAGGGCTCACTCCAAATAATGCTGCAACTTGGTTTTACAGAACACCGGCTTGAAGTTGCCCTATCGCACAGGCCCTATGCAGATCAGTCAAACGTGGCATGCCGGTTCTTGGAACAGACACCTACTGGTCTGTACTGTGTTGTGTTGTCTGTCCGCACTTGTTTGTTTGTGTTGCACTTGTGTCTTGTATGCACTGTCTATGTTGCACCATGGTCCTGGAGGAACGTTGTTTCGTTTCACTGTGTACTCTGTATGTAGTTGAAATGACAATAAAACCCACTTGACTTGACTTGACTACTGACTATTGTAGCAGGGTCCATGCTCACATGTGCTTCTGGGGGTACCAGAAGCTCAAAACAAGTGAAAATAAACTGTTTGGCAATGGCAGAGAAGATTTCTCAAATGTTTCATGGACACAACCCACATACTCAGCTCTACTGCATATCCCACAAAAGAACATGTCCTTACAAATGTGGCTTTAAAATGTTTATTGTTTATTATTTTAGATTTTTTTTGAATAATATTATATAATATTTATAATAAGTAAACAAATATTTATTGTTAACATTATTATTATTATTATTATTGTTTCCGTAAACTGTAATTGGTTGTGTGTCCTTCAGGACATCAGCCAGGATATGTCCAGTCTTTCCCGCTGTAACCTAAAGAGCGTCCTGCTGCATTATGGCTGTCGGACGGAGCTTATCGAGTCTCCAGTAAGTAGTATGACGGTAGAGGAGGACCGCCCCCTCAGTGACAAAGCACAGGGCTACTCCACTGACGTCACGCAGATTCAGCCCCAAAGAATCCGCCTCAGCCTCCGTCCAGGTACAGACTTTGAAACTGAGCTAAAATTTCTATTGGTCTGATCATCAAAAATGCGCCAACAAAATAAATGTGTGCTTTGACCGTGACAAAATACTCTCTTTCTCTCTCTCTCTCTCTCTTTGTCTCTCACTCCTTCTCTACCACTGACAGGTGACTCAAAGCGTTTCACAGTCACTGTTAGGCAGGTGGCCGATTACCCAGTCGATCTGTACTACCTAATGGATCTGTCCTACTCTATGAAGGACGACTTGGCCATACTCCGTACACTCGGCAAAGACCTGGCCACAGCTATGGGGAAAACCACTAGTAACCTACGCATGGGATTTGGGGCGTTTGTGGACAAAACCCGTTCCCCCTACATGTTCATGTTTCCAGATGAAGCGGTGACCAACCCCTGTCTTGGGTAAGATGGTATCAACACAGCAGCTTTATTTGCATCTGCCACTTAACTTATCTAAACTAAACTGAGGTTTCCTCAATGAAAAAAAATGCCTATTTCCTGGCAGGCAATAAAACCGAGGAGTCATCTTCAATCTCAGTGATAAATGCAGCTGATAAAAGCCTTCTGCTCAGTGTCTGAATCACTTTATTACTTTCATGTACGTGAAATCTGTCTTACCAGTGGTATCCCAAACCAGCATGCTGGATCAGTACCTTGTTAAATAGAGGGGTCAGATGTGACTGGTCTGCACATATTATAATGTTTCTTGCAATTAAGTCATTAATCTAGAACAGTATTATGTGATTAGAAGGCTGCATTTTCTATGTAATTGATAGGGTGAAACTATTTTGCGTTATTTTGTTTATGTTGTTCATGTAATTATTATCTTTGCACCTCTTTTCTGTCTGATCCTCTCTTTTACATTGTGGCGGCTGTAGTATAACCACAGTCTGCCGGCCGCAGTTCGGCTATAAGAACGTGCTGTCGCTGACGGAGCAGGTGGACCGCTTCACTGAGGAAGTGAAGAAACAAGAAGTGTCCCGAAACAGAGATTCACCAGAGGGAGGCTTTGATGCTGTGCTACAGGCTGTGGTCTGCAAGGTATGCACACGCATGCATCCACACACACAGAACGCTAACATCTCCACATCCACACTGACAATTGTCCCTCTGTGCTAAATGTCCTAAATCCTCTTGTGTCCACTTTAGGACAAGGTTGGGTGGAGGTCGGATGCGTCCCACCTGCTGGTCTTCACTACAGATGCTACCACGCACACTGCTCTGGATGGCAAAATTGCTGGCATTGTCCAGCCCAGTGACGGACAATGTTACGTTAATCAGGACAACAACTATGACAAGTCTACTGTACACGTCAGTCTAAAAAGCTGTATTTTGTTCAGTATTCAGCTTTTGCATGATTTGTGGTGATCTTTGATCCTCAAGTGGGGTTCAGTTTTCGCTCCGGTCTCTGTCTGTAAAAAGTTTGCTGTATCAGCTTTCCTCCCACCTGCCAAAGTCACACTTGTCAGGTGGATTGGCTATGCTAAATTGCCCCTAAAGTGTGAGAGAATGTGTGTGGTACCCTGTGATGAACTGGTAACCTGTCCAGGGGGGTGTTTCTGCCTTGTGCCATAGAAGATGAATGGATGGATGAATGATTTTGAATTATCATGGGATGTAGCCACTAATCCATCTTCCAGTTTAGCTGGCACTGAAGCCCCTCTGCACATTAGTCAGCACAGAAGAAACGTCATGAGGTCATCTTCCTAGGAGTGGACGTCCCAGCAAATTCTTCACCACCAGGGTCAGATCATGCAATGCTCAGAGAAATAGCAAAAAAAAAAAAAAAACAAGAGCTACATCTTTCTACAGGCCTCTGTAAGCTTGATTAATGTTCAGGTTAATGACATAACTGTTGCTGACCAAATATGGTCTGTTTGGAAGGGTTGGCAGGAGATGTTTGGCTATAATGTTAAACATCACATTTAGCGAAAACCCATAGCATATCAGCACAACCACCTCAAACACTATCAAGCAACGTTGTGGAGAGGTGATGATATGGGCTTCTTTTGTAGCCACAGGACCCAGGCACCTTTCAACATTGAGTTGTAAAGCCTGCCCGAAATTGGGTCATGCAGCAGGACAATGATCCCAAGCACACCAGCAATTCTACAACAGAATGTCTGAAAAACAATCAAGCTGTGGCAATCAACCAGTCCTCAACCCGACTGAAATGCTGTGGTGGGACTGCCCACAAAACTCAGTGAACTCAAGCAATGTTGTAAAGGGGGGTAAATTTCAGATTACCATAGAATTCAAAAGGGGGGGGTGTACCTTTTCTGACATATATTTGCATTTGTATTTTAGGACTATCCCTCCCTGGCAATGCTCGCTGACAAGCTGTCCGAGAACAACATCAACCTCATCTTTGCTGTAACTGACAATGTCTTGCCTCTTTACCTTGTGAGTATGCAAACATACTCCCCCCCCCACACACACACACATACACATGTATACACACACAAAAATAAACAAATATCCATCCTATTAATGAGGTCAGTGCCTACTGTCTTGTCACATTGTGCAGTGTTCCACACACCCTCACACAGTTTTGCTTGTCTTTCAGAACTACAGTAAGCTGATTCCTGGCACCACCGTGGGCAGACTGTCTTACGACTCGAAAAATGTCATCCAGCTCATCCTGGACGCGTACGCGGTGAGCTGTACTCTACCTCGGAATTCCCAGCTCACTTTGCTGAATTCTCGCACTCCTGGCAGCTCTTATATGACATTCACTTCACAGCACTGAATAGTACCAGAGGTGCACCAATTAGGAGTTTTCATGGCCTATTCAGATTCCAGCTGTCTTTACAATGAAACCAGTAATTATTTTGGCCTGTTTTCAGTGCACTGCTCTTTACTAACAGCACAGAGACAACATCAGCACTTAATGAATGCACTGATATGAAACACACTCTTCACTTACTTCCCAAATACTGCACATTTTAGGCAAAATAAAGAAACAGCATTCCAGTGCAATGTATGTGCATGTAGGTGGCTTTTTATATGTATTTCTGTCATTAAATTCGGTTGGTGTAAAGTAGCATGTTCAATTTCCTGTCTGAAGAAATCCCACCACACCAATAAGAGTCCTTGAGCAAGACTCCTAAATCTACATTAGATTTCCTGTGTAACGTGATTCAAACGTAAGTTGCTCTGGTTAAGAGCGCCAGCCTAATGCTGTAAACAGGAATTAACAGGAGTGACTGTTGACCATTTCCAATCCTAGCTCATTTCAATCTTGCACTCCTACAGGCTTTCACATTCCAATGTCTCAGACTGCCTCTGTGTTGATATTGTGTAGCACATAATGACCCTGTTCCCTTTAATCCCTACAGAATATCAGATCGAAGGCAGAGTTGGAGGTGTTGGGTGTTCCAGATGAGTTAATTCTGTCCTTCAATGCTACGTGCCTCAATGGTGAGGTGGTGTCTGGGGTCAGATCCTGCTCAGGACTCAAGATCGGAGACACGGTCAGTGACTCACATAAACATGGCTACACAGACACAGTTGATCTTCCTACTTGGCATTACTTAGTAGACAGTAAGTAAATAGTGTTTGTTCATCAAGCTGTGCCAACTTAGGGTGGATACAAATGTCAGCATCATAACTGGCAGTGTTAATATTGATTGTGATTGCAAAACATGGGTTGCAGTCATGCTTGGTTCAAATAATAACATAATAAAATAAATTATATATATATATATATATATATATATATATATATATATATATATATATATATATATATATATATATATATTTTTTTTTTTTTTTTTATTACAGTAACAGCCATAAAGGAAAGTAAAATTGATCAGTTAAAAAAAAAGAATATAAAGACAAATTCAAAAATAACAGCTGGATTTTGCTTAAACGCTAAATTAAAGAGATTTTTAACGTGTTTCTTAAAAGACAACCTTGACTGAAGTAGAATTCAACAGTTTAGAAACTTAATAACAGAAATAGACCTCTCTACCTGCCAGAATCTGCAGATCACATGTTGGTAAAAAATAAGATGAACATTTAGAGCTTTTAAAACAAGTATA
Source organism: Salminus brasiliensis (assembly GCF_030463535.1). Classification (NCBI taxonomy): domain Eukaryota; kingdom Metazoa; phylum Chordata; class Actinopteri; order Characiformes; family Bryconidae; genus Salminus; species Salminus brasiliensis. The sequence goes on along the minus strand of NC_132889.1, from coordinate 29,935,435 downwards.
ATAACTTGACAAACTAAGACAATATTCATAAAATATACAGATAACCTGTGAAGTTATTTTAATTTGGGAGTGAATCAGAGTCTCATTCTCATTTTCTTGTTGTAGTTAGGTGATTAAACCTTGTGGGACAAAAAATTCAAGTTAAATTATTTCCCCAACTAATTTTAACTTATTTCCCCAAACCAAAAACTGTCTAGTTATTTAATATGATTTAAATCGTTATAAATCTGTGCCTGAGAGGTGTATCCAGTCATTAAGATGGATTAGTCTAATCGAAAGGTGCACCAAGATCCAATTTGATCAAAGTAAAATCAGCATTGAGTCAGAGGTCATTTACTACACATGGACACAAAAATACACACAGGTCAAGCTCGGGGCCTAGCAAGTACAAGCAGTGCAAGCTGTGTGTTAGTTAGTTAGTTAGTTAGTGTCATTGTGTCAAAAATTGTCTACATCAGATAAACCTTTGGATTGTAGAAGTGAATGGATAGATTCTATACTTGAATGGATGCAACATGCTGATATGATGTGCTGGTGTGTTAGCAGAAATGGATTAAAAATGGACATTATATATTCTAGAAAATCACACACACATAGGCCAGATCTCCATTGGATGGTTTGCCCATATAAAATATGTTCTATCCACACTTTTGGGGTATGTGGTCTTATAAGGTTAGGAGAAGTCTAGTGTAATTCAGCTTTCCCCATAAATGCAACATCAGTAAGTCTGTTTTATTAGGTTTAGCCCATCAAAGTTCTTGAAAAACATTTTGAAAAAGGAGTTATAATAATAATCAGGACTGGTGTTTTATTTCTTTGTCCCTAAATATGCACAACAATTCAAACATGAAGATGTGTGAGACACATTTAGACGCATGCTCCTCGATCTAACCTTGATCATGCCACAAAATGATCATGACAAAAGACTTATTATGCCAGCTCATCTCAAAATACAGTCTGACCTCCACTCTCACTATCTCGTACCACAACTCAGAGTCAGGTTCAGCTGTTTAACTTTGTAAATGCGTAACAAATAGTCAATAATATTAATACCAGAAAATATGTCACAAAAAGATACCTTGCTGTTATTGCTAATAACTTTAACCATGTTAAAGTAGTGAAAACTATGAATATAAAGATGTGACCTACAGATTCACGTGTGATTAACGTCAGTATTTTGTGTATCAGCACTTTTCCGCAATGCTTCCAATGTGTACATTCTGCTCTGACCAAAGCACAGGACACCGGTTCAGACATCTCAAGTTTCTTGAACATGAGAATTTACACTCAACGTACATTTTATTAGAAACACTATAGTTATACTGGGTAGGGCCTCCTTTTAGTCTGATAACAATCTCAGTGCCTCGGGGCATGGATTCCACAAGACGTTGGAAAAATTCCTTTGAGATTCTGGTCCATGTTGACATGATTGCGTCATACAATTCCTGCACATTTTCAGGAGCATTTTCATGCCCTGAACCTCCCGTTCTTCCACATCTGAAAGGTTTTCTATTAGATTCAGATTTGATGACTAAGAAGACCACTGAAGACTGAACTTATTGTCATGTTCATGAAACCACTTTAGATGACTTTTGGTTTGTGACACAGTGCATTATCCTGATGGATGGAACCTTTAAATGATGGGTATATCATTAACATGAACAGATGCACATGGTCAGCGCCAATACTCAGGTAGTCTATGGCTTGCAGTCGATGAATGATTGATGTTAACAGACTCAAAGTGTGCCAAGAAAACATTCCACCGTTGACACAAGGTTAGGTCCATGAATTCATGCTGTTGCCATGGCAGTTCAGACCCAACTATCCGTGTGCCTCAGCAGAAATCAAGATTCATCAGAACAGACTATGTTCCCCAAGCCTGTGCGCATTGCAGCTTCAGCTGTCTGTCCTTTGCTGACAGAAGTCTTCTGCTGTTGTAGTTTTTCCACCTCAAGGTTGGATGTGTTGTGCATTCTGAAATGTTTTTCTGCTCACCACAGTTTACAAATCTGAGTTACTGTAGCCCTTCTGTCAGCTAGAACTAGTCTGGCCATTATCTGTTGACCAATCTCATCAACAAGGCTTTCCCATCAAATCCCAGGAGATCAGAAGTTCTAGAAATACTCAAACCAGCCTGTCTGACACCAGCAATCACAAAATGATACATTGTAGTTATTGCTAATGACTTTAACCTTGTGAAAGTAGTCAACTGCATAGGTATCAGTGAATTATCAGTGTCTGAGAAGGCTATAAATATAAAGTCGACACTTATGGATTCAGTTGAGATTAACGTCAGTATTTATATGACGTCAGTAGTAAAAATCAATCCATGCCCACATTTCATACTGATGGTTGATGTGGAGATTACCTGAAGCGGCTGGCCTGTATCTGCATGGGTTTATTGCACTGCTGCTGCATAATTCGCTGATTAAATAATTTCATTAATGAGAAGATGTAGATGTGTTCATAATAAAGTACTTGATGAGAAGGTAGTTTTCTTAGCAGGAATACTTGTTTACATTTTTCTTTTTAATTCAATGGCTTTAGTATATATAGTTGCACTGCTTATACTCTCTCTCTCTACCTCTATCTTTCTCTCTCTCTCTCTCAGGTGTCCTTCAATGTGGAAGCGAAACTTCTTGGCTGCCCTAAAGAGAAGAATCGCACATTTATTATTAAACCACTGGGTTTTAAAGATACACTGCAGGTCACAGTGGACTTCGCCTGCGACTGCGCCTGCCAGGACTTTGCAATGCCTTCTAACTCGGCCTGCAGCAGCAATGGCACCCTGGAGTGTGGAGTGTGTCTCTGCGATCCCGGGAGGCTGGGCTCACACTGTGAGTGTACAGAAGAGGACTACAAACCCACCGAGGCGGACAGCTGCAGCCCTGGTCCCCAGGCACCCATCTGCAGTGGGCGGGGGGACTGCGTGTGTGGCCAGTGCAGCTGTCACTCAAGAGACATCGGAAAGGTTTGGGGGAAGCACTGCGAGTGTGACGACTTCAACTGTATCCGCTTCAAAGGACAGATCTGCTCAGGTGAGGCCTAGGTGATACACACACATATGGAGAATAAGGCACACAAAGCAGTTTTGGGAGTTTGACAGACCATGGAAACACTATTAAAGATTCAGCAGCAACCATGAACACACACATTGGCATATGACCGCCCATTCAAGCTTCAGCAGTTTAGCTGCCTGTTCACACTGAGGTGATGAGAAGTGCTCTTACAGCAGCAGAAAGTGTGAGAGGGAAATGATTCAACTCTGTGCTGTTCAGGACTGTCGGGAACAAAATGTGTTACTGTAGCATTCCAGAAATCCAAAAGGAACTAGATATGCATTTCTTGAAGGCAATGGCAGTGCTTGCAAAGCAAAAAAAAAAAGTGAAAGGAAAAGTTAAAAGAAAAAGGAATGTTAAAAAGTAGAGCGAGAGTACAGGAGAGTGTGATTGTAGCTTAGTGGTGTTCCTGTGATATAGATGTTGGTTGCTAAGGTGTTGTTAGGTCAAGGTAAAGCTGAAAGTTTGGGCTAAAACTTTTTTTTTTTGGCCAAACGCTAATCTAATACAGTTGGCCGTGTCCACAAACTTTTGGCCAAAAAGTAGGGTGCCAAAACTTTCAACAAAGCTCAAAAGATGTTTGGGGCAAACGCTTATCCAATATGGTTGGTTTGTAGATCAGTTTGTATGGTAAGCAGTTCTTGAATTATTGATCCTGGAATAATAATAATAATAATAATAATAATAATGAAAATAATAGATAGATTAAGATAGATGTTAGCTAGGTGAAAAAGAATCCAATAGATGACTGAGGCTACATTTTAAATGGTTCCCTGAAGATTTATTAATTGCAGCCTGGGTGGCTTGTTAAATAAGGCATACTACAGGGCAGCCAATTAGAGTAGAGTTAATTTACATATCTCAGTATTAGAGGAATGTTTTATCAGTTCATCAGTAAACCACAGTGCAGTTGAGCCAAGATATAAAGGTAAAGGTACACACACACACACACACACTAGTGACTAGGGGCAGTGAGTACACGCACACACAGAGCGGTGGGCAGCCAACTCCAGCTCCCGGGGAGCAGAGAGGGTAAAGGGCCTTGTTTAAGGGCCCAACAGTGGCAGCTTGCCAAGCCCGGGAATCGAACCCACAACCCTGTTATCGATGTGCTCTAACCGCTGAGCCACCACTGCCCTATATTCGGTATATTCGGTATCTGAGGTTTGCTTCTCTAGTTTAGGATGGAAAATGCTAGGCTAACACCGCTAACAAACACTGGACTTCGACTGTCACCAGTATCGTCTGGTTAATACGCATTAAAGTCTTTTACCAGAACTCATTTAAGCCAAATATGGAACCACATTTTCACTCTGCAGGACATCCTGTGGTGTTACACCAAAAGTGGTTCTGGTTAAAACAATGGATGACCCACCACTGTGTTCACGTCAGCACCACCATAGCACTTCTGTAGAAGATGAAGAAGTAGTAGAACATCTGGCTCTTTCATTTCAAAGCAAGGATGTTTTCTCAGTTGAGTCAATATCTGAATCAGATGGGAAATGATTCACTGAACAGTGACTCACTAAGCTTAAATCAACAAACACACGCGGGGCAAGGTGACCCACCATAAACAGAATTTGCATACACAGTAGCAAACCCTAGTTCACCATGTCGAAGACCCCCCAGACTAAACAATGTGGATGACTTACTGGGTGAATTAAATCCACACTGTAAGCAGTATGGAGGATGGAAGTGTAGAATTTGATATACACTATATGGACAAAAGTATTGAGACAGCTAAACATTACAACTACAGAAGCTTTTATGACCACATTCTAAGTCTAAAGCCATTAATATGGTCCCCCCTTGATCTATAGCTCTGCTGTGTAGCAATGAGACTAAATGAACCACTTGATAAAGAGTTGTGTCCCAATACTTTGGTCCTTATACGGATTACTTGGTTGTTTTTAAATGGAAGCTACAGCCCAGTTTCAGCAACATGTACCAACTCCTCAGCAGACAGCTTTAACTACACTGACACCACAGCACCATATACGGTAAGGATCTCTAGATACTGGGGCCTTAAGCTTCTGCCTACTTGCCATTCATGGTGATTTATTACAGCAGATTATGAAATGCTGCTCATCCCTTCAGCATGTCTATGCATGGCTCTCAGCTGTAATCCAAAACCTCATCTGTGGGTCAGATCTTGAGTAATGTTCCCGGGATGTGGTGCTGCCATGCAAAAATCAGGATATTACCAAATAATGAGACACAGTGTTTGTGACACAGCTTGTTTCACAAGCAAGATCTCTTTGTAGAGCTTGGTAGAATGCATGCGTGTCTGGATGAGTATGTATTTGGGTTAGTTTGGGGATGTGTACAGGCTTGTGTGTGTAGAAGACTTTAATCAACTCTTCTCTTGACTGTATGTGTGTGCATGCATGGAGTTACGTGTACCTATATGTGGGCACATGTCTAGACGTGACTGTTTGATTGTTAGGTGTATTTTGTGGTGCAGCATTGTGGGGGGCAGCTGCTCTCATAAAGCAGAGGTTAGGTTAAAGGTCTCAATCGGACAAATCCAGGTAATTTCTTCGAATATTTTTTCCCTTTCTGTTAAGCCAAAAAAAATAAAATCCAAAAAGTAAAAATATGAATTATTAACTATAGTTACAACGCATGCTAACCAACGTGGGCAATAATATTTTTTAATTGTTAAAAATACATTCAATTGTCAATTCAAGTACATTAGAGTCCTGTGTATTGTGCAAAAAATTACCGCCTGTCCTTACAATAAGTTCTTACAATAATAAGAGGTCAGTGCATGCAACGGGCACACTGTGAGCCCTGTTGTCTCTTTATTTAAAAGAAATCTAGCTTAACCAAAACTTTCAAAACCCCAAAACTATGATGTAACAGTCTTGACTTTATTTATGCCCCCAAAATGTTGCGTTCGAGTGCTCATCAGAAGATTTCACTGATCCGGATTTTACTTCTTTTAGATTCTTTGCTCTGTTTAAACAGTTCACAAGTAAATGATATGATATTTATACATAAATGATCAATTCCATGACTATAGTAGAAGCACTGCAATTACTGAATATTAAGTAGTGGGTTATTCAGCGTTGGCTAAAGTACAGTACAGTACATGGAACTGACACACGTGAATGGCCAACACAGTTGTCTCTTCATTTTTAAAAGAAAATCCGGCTTAACAGTGTATGCTGAGAAGACACCAATGGGAAAAAGGGACACTGTCCAGTAAGACTCGAGAATACTGAAATGGATGTTATGCTACCATGAACCATGAGTCACATTGCAGTAAACCAGCCAATAAAAGCAGAAAAGATGTTCCACCATAAATGCAGAATTAGGATGGTATCAGTTCTTCCTGATCTCACTTCTTTGAGAGGCTTTGCTCTATTAGAGAAGTTCCACTGAAACATTTATGTTACTTTTACTTCTGTGTTTCACAAGTAACTGATAAGTAAATGATATTACTCTTTGCTTCCCTACTGAACAAATACTGTAAGTCTATTTATACATAATTGATATACATAAACAACATGATGTTTGCCATAAAAAGAAATCCCAGAAATATGTCCAAGCAGTGGGAATTAATGACCCTTCCCAAATGACTGGCTCTGCTAACTATAGAAGCTTTTTCTTCCAGTGGTACAAAGTTATTTAACTGTCCTTCAAGATGGGACATGGGAACAGAACTTGGAGATTAAGCTGCCATCTGGGGCTATAGCAAAAAAGCCAGGGGCTAGGTATGGCCCTAAACAACAGGACAAAACCACAAAAAGACCATGTGCAAGCTGACAACGTGTTCTCAGCATTATTTTTTATAGAAACAGATAAACAGTGTCATTAAATCAAAGCTCTTATGTATATAACATTTTACATACTAGATGTTTTTTTAAATAGACCTCCAGTTCCTCCAGTTTCTTGGTGCAGCTTTACATACTCTTGGCATTTTCTCAAGCCGCTTGTGGTGACACCTGGATTGCCATCAAGCCATCTTGAAGAATCCACACACTGACACCTTAAAGTGTGTGGACACCGTTAAAGTGGAATAATTACAGTGTATTTGTTACAGTGTTAAAACTATGCATTAATATGTGGATTCTGTACTCCATGCTGCCAGTAACCAAACAATTTACTTTATTTTTTAAACTACAAGGAAAATTAATGTGATTTATTTTCAGGTAGTAAAGTAGTAAAGAGGCATTTTTCACCCCTATATATACATCTTTGGCACCTTTAATGGCTGCTTAAAACTCCTTGTTGGGTTTTTAAATATATATTTTATTATTATTATTATTTATTTGTGTTTTTAATAGGTTTGTATTACACTTAGAAGCAAATTCCAATTGTTTCAGCCTAAGCGTGGCTTTGATTAAATGTTAAGAAGAACTTTTAGATTATTTGGTCTGCACTAGGACACTGGACAAGGCAAAGCTGATGCGACAACCAGTCGACCACAAGATGACACATGTGCACACCAGCTCAGCCTTATTCTGTTACATAAAAAACACAGACCATTAAACAGAGAACAGAAAGTGTAAGAGTGCAAGAAGCCCATTACAGTTCAACTCAGCATTTAACACAGGAAGACAACGACTCGCATGTCTTTATAGGCAGGATAGTGATGGGGTTTAATAGGAGAAGTGGAAATTGCATTGAACAGGTGCTGGTGGTTAGTGGTTAATCAGCTGCTAGGAAGCCGTTTGCTAAATGATAATGAGGCTGTTCCTCTCGTTCTAATATTGCAGTTGTTTTTAAGCTCATGAATCCATTCACTTTTACCCATATATTTTTTGGTAAGATTCTGAATTCAACTGCTAAGTGATGAGATAGAAGTGTGCGATACACTGAATGTTACATTGGGAATAATAACATATATTTTAATGTATAAAAATTTCCTTTTTATTGCCTGTTGGCAGCGTTCCAATGACTGTCTCTAAAATTCTACTGTTAAACTATATGGACACCTTCTCATTTGTTGTTTCTTTTGAAATCAAGGGTATTAAAAAAAATGTTGATCCTTTTGCTTAAGCTTTTGGAGAGTGTTTCTACTGCCTCTACTGTCCAGGGAAGGCTATCTACTAGATTTTGAAGCATTGCTTTGGGGATTTGATTGCATTCAGCATCAAGAGCGTTAGTAAGGTCAGGATGTTGGATGATCAACAACTCGCCTCATTCTCAACTCCCCAACTCATCCCAAAAGTATAGGATAGAGCACCAACCATAATTTCAGAGAACACAGTTCTTCCACTGCTCCACAGCTCAATGCTGGGGGGGCTTTATAACCCTCGAATCCACGCCTGGCATTAGGACATATTGTGCACTGTACATGCGAGCTAGATCTGGGTTTTTGACCTGATATTCTAGGGAAATTGAAACAAAAAAATAGATCCAGTGAAAGTAGCTGAGTTGTTGAATCGCCACCAGTCAAAGAATGCAGTGGACGAGTGTGTTACCTCAGCTTTTGCAGTGTGAAACCAAGCCAGACAGATACAGCACAACAAAACAACTCTGAAACTCCAAACTGTGAAAACAGCCGTCAACAGAAAAAGATACATTTTGTTCATATCAGTACTTCCGTGTTTAGCGTGTGCTAGATGTGTCAGCCATGGCCTCATAAAGATGTCTAAAGGGTCACATGACTGTACTTCCATAGTGCTCTCAATAATAAAAGCAAACAGTGAGAACCTGGCGCAGGGTTTGAAGAAGACCTCAACAGCATTGCTGTTCTGACACTTACTGATGTTCAACAACTACAGTCATGTGAAAAAAAGCTGTTGGCAGTTTTTGTAAATGTTTTTAGTGGAACAGCTGATTTCTATGTGTTCTGAGATCTTTTTAAACCCCTTCCCAGACTCTTCTGCATCTACAACCTTCTTTCTGATGGCCCCAGAGAGCGCTTCAGATCTTGCCATGGTGAAACCACTCACTTAACCAATCAAAAACAGATCAAACTAAATGTCTGAGGTTGAAATAACATGGGCTCGTCCAAAATCCTGACCATGTTCTAATCATCTGCAGCTGATGAGCTGCTCCTGATTCTAATTATGGCCATTTTAAGTAGTAATAAATGTGGGGGTGTCCAAACCTTTTCACACGACTGTATATGATTAATTGTGTACTGTCTAATCTAGTGTATATTTATACGTGCACATCTGTATGTGTGTGTGTGTATGTGTGTTTCCTGTCAGGCCATGGTGACTGCGTGTGCGGGTTCTGTCAGTGTAACCCTGACTGGTCAGGTGAAAGCTGCAATTGCTCCAGGAGGACTGACAGCTGCATGGCCAACATCGGACTGCTGTGTAGTGGCCGCGGTCAGTGTGTATGTGGAGCGTGTGAGTGCACTCAGCCTGGAGCATACGGCACCACCTGTGAGAAGTGTCCAACCTGCCCTGACTCCTGCACCATCAAAAAGTAAGTGTGTGTAACATTTAAGTGTGTCCCCAAGTATGTGTATTGATATAGTGTCTCAATTTTTGTCATTTTTTACTTTTTGACCTAATGTAAATCTGGCAGTTGTTCTTCTTTACATGGTGAATGGACCAATAGAAATGCTCCAAAATGACTTACACATCTTTTTACATTTACTTCTATTGAAAGTTGGGATTTTTTTTTTAATCTTTTGTGAAGTTGCCAATTTGGAGATACAAGGTTTTAGCGTAACAATATGTTGTTTCACATCTATTTGTGTGTGTGTGTGTAGGGACTGTGTGGAGTGTAAGCACTATAAGAGAGGCTCACTGTTTGAGAAGAAAAGCTGTAACACAATCTGCAGAGATGAGATCACGCTGGTGGATGAGCTGGGTAAACACACTTTCACACTCCATTAGCTTTACATGTCTCTAATTACTGCATGTGAGTGAATTTCCGTCATCATCTGTAACACCTGAGAATGAAATTTGCATTCAGTTTGCACTCGCTCACCTTTTTCAAGCTCTGCACTCTCATTAATAAAGATGCTACTAAGGGTTCTTTCAGCAATGTTGTAGAAGAACCAATTTGGCTCCATAAAGAACCATTTTTTGTAGAAAAAAACATTTTCTGTGTAAAGAACTTTTTTTAAATTTGTTTAAATAAGTCGTTGTAAACCCAGCAAGCACCAGACATCAATTTGATATCAGAAAAACACTGGACTGAATTCTAAATGTAAATGTAAATAAGGCTTATGTTAAAACCCAGGCAGATGTTACATTTTAGTTGGAAATCAAACTCATATATCTGCTGGAAAGCAGCATTGGGTTAACATTAAGCTCCAACATTAGACAGATGTGGAATTTTAATTCGGAATCAAAGTTATATATCTGTCAGAAAGCAGCATTGGGTTGACACCAAGCTCCAATGTTATACAGATGTTAAATCTTGTTTGGAAATCAAAATCTCATATCTGTCAGAACAACATGGTGTTGACATTAAGCTCCAACATTAGACAGATGTTGAATTTTAATTCAGAATCAAAGTCCCAGATCTGTCAAAAAACAACATTGGGTTAACATTAAGCTGCAATATTAGACAGATGTTGACTTTTAGTTAGAAATCAAACTCTTATCTGTCAAAAAACAACATTGGGTTAACATTAAGCTGCAACATTAGACAGATGTTGAATTTTTGTTGAAAATCAAACTCTTATCTGTCAAAAAACAACATTAGGTTAACATTAAGCTCCAGTATTAGACAGATGTTGAATTTTAGTTGGAAATCAAAATCCCATATCTGACAAAAAACAGCACTGGGTTGCAGAAAGCTCCAATGTTAGACAAAGCGGCCTTTATTAACATACACCCCATCACCAAACACACTTCAACAAACATGCCTATAGCGTAAATGGGGCTCTATGGGAAACTAATAGGTGCAATGTCCTTAGTTCAGGGTCAAGTGGGCTTTCAGTCCTCTGTGCTCACCTCCATGTCTCTCACCTCTCTCTATGGGCCAAAATTGGCCCTTCTAAGCCCCACCTGGAACACATTCCCTTGACCGACTCCAGGTCCGAGTTATTAAGGGCGGCCCAGGTAAGGGGCTCGTCCCTTGTCTGCGCCTCCTCACTGTCACAGAAGGTAAAAAGAAGCAGACAAACAACTCATCCTTTTGAGACAGCTCAGGTCCAGCCTTATCTCTTAAAAGGAAGATGGTTATGGTGTCAAACTGACAGGAACTCGGCCTAACGACATTTGATATGCGCCCGAAACTATTTATGTAGTCTTTCAGGCCTATGTTTCCTCTTATTTGCTCATTTACCACCATCATGCATTTAATAGATATTGACGTTTGCACAGCCTAGCACATATTAAAACACATGAAGCCTCTAACTACTCTGAATTCCAGCAGGTCTTCTTGGTTGGTGTAATTGCCCTGTCTGTCTCTTCTTCTCTCTCTCCAGTCTTCCGTGAGAAGAGTGCGGTGAACTGCACCTATAAAGACGAAGATGACTGTGTTCATCACTTCCAGTACTATGAAGACATCAGCGGGAAATCCATCCTCTACCTAGTTAAAGAACCTGGTGAGAGACACTCAGAATTAAGAGCACGAGTTGTTCTTCAGATGCAGGGAGGGTTTGTAGGTTCCTGTTGGAGACAGATAAGCACTAGCTGTTCCTGTATGGCGCAACATATCTTATCTAAAGACTTAATGAAGGTAATGAATGCAGAACCGCTACTTCCTAATACCATGTTAAGTCTCTATAACAAGGAGACAGTGTACCACTCACACTCACACACTTCTAAAATAAAAGTTGTGAACATCGTGAAGTGGATGTTAAACTTTTAAAATGTAACTAGGTGGCAAAAACAGAGCATTTTATAGATAATCTATAATGATTGACATGTTATGTTTACATATTCATCCTCCAGCTAAAAAAATGATTCCTAGTCATTTTGGAGATCTTCTCTTGCTCCAATTATTACATTTTGATGCAGTGTAAAGAACAACAGCTTGATTGTAATTGATCATTATGTAAAAAAAAATGCATTGTTTTGCATTATGCAAAAAAATATAATTATCTTTTGCTTGATGTTAAATTTATTTAATGTATTTTTCATGAATAATTAATGGGCCAACAGAAAAAGTCCAGAATTACTAACAAATACATTAAAAATCACATACAAACAAAGAAATAATTAAAAGAAATAGGATAACATAGGAATGTCTGCTGTCGCTTTACTTGGATGGTCCATAATAGTATTAGTTCATTATTTATACTATAAGTTGAATGTAACCCTGCACCTAACCTTAACCCTAACCTCAACCTAAACCTTACCCTTAAATAAGATAAGATAAGATAAGATAATCCTTTATTAGTCCTGCAGTGGGGAATCAACTCTAAATCCTAACCATAACCCTAACCTAAACCTTAAATCTAACCCTAAACCTAACCCTCAAAGGGTAAGGTCAGCGTTAGGGTTTGGTGCAGGGTTACATTCAATAGACAAACATTTACATTTAACTTACAGTTTAGCTGCATTTCATAGGCTTCCAAAATTAAGGATTAAAAAAGAGTTTATTCTGCTTCTGTTGGAGTAACTGTCTCTACTGTCCAGGGAAAAAATTCCACTAGATTCTGGAGCATTGCTGTGATGATTTTATTGCATTCCACCCCACCTCATCCCAGAAGTATAGATTGGAGCACCAGCATTCCAGAGAACACAGTTCCACTGCTCCACAGCTCAATGCTTATATACTTATTTTATTGGCAGTACTTATCTACAGGGACTAGACAAGCTACTTAAAATAGTTAAATGCATTCATTAATAGGGATGTCCACAAACATTTGGACATTTGATTGTGTATGATGTTCATCATAGATGTTTCTATCCTTTCTGGCTCAGTTGTCCTGTTTTATAAGATTCCTAGTTCACACAGGGACATTGTGTAATGTGCCTTTGCCTCAGAATCCAAAATCGAACCATCCTTATGACCCTGAGGTGTGACATCAGTAACATCTCTCGCTCTCTCTTCCTTGGTGTAGAGTGTCCTAAAGGTCCTGATATCTTGGTGGTTATGGCATATGTGGTTGGCTCTATCCTTTTGCTGGGTTTGGCTGGTCTGCTGATTTGGAAGCTGCTCATCACTATTCATGATCGCCGAGAATTTGCTAAGTTTGAGGAAGAGCGGGCCAAAGCCAAGTGGGAAGCGGTGAGATGACCCACACATTTACATACACAACTCTCTCTCTTTCTTTCTTCCTCTCCCTCTCTCTCTTTCTCTATCTTCCCTTTTTCACACACACACAAACTGTGCAGAGTAAAGCAGTGTGGTTACATGTCATGTCTCAACTTTGGGTGGGTGTGAGTAAACCATGGGCATGTCTGCGGAAGGAAGGCAGAAGGAAGGAAGAATCATTCAATCATCATGTGCTGCACAGATAGGAATTTGCCCTCCACATTTAAACCATCCGTACAGTGAACACACACATATACACAGTAGTGAGCACACAGACTAAGAAATGGTGAGCTTATATGCCCAGAGTGGTGGGCAGCCCTAGCTGTGGTGCACGGGGAGCAGTAAGGGGGTTTGGTGCCTTGCTCAAGGGCAATTCAGTCGAACTCTCAGTTGAGGGTCCAGTGACCTTACAGTTGCAAAGCTGCTTCACTAACCTCCAGGCCGCAGAGTTAAGAATTGCCCACCCAGAAATATCAATCATCTCCTCCTCCAATAAAAAAAAAGTTTGAGTGTGTGCATAGTCAGCACTTCTCCTTAACATTGCCACAGAACCACCACACTTCTTCACACATGCGGTACCGACTTGTTTAAGTGTCATGCTAAACCTGTTTGTAGCTTGCTACTCTTAGCAATCCAAGGAAAACATAACATTGATTCTTGTTCATCGCCTTCTTTAGTTCTTATAAGTTAGTAGTATACGTAGACTTGTAGAGTTTCACAGTTGAGCTTGCACATTTTGCAAGCTGTGTTTTTACGTTACCAGCTCTCTTGGTGGCCACTGGTTTAGTAATTAGCCAGCTAGCCAGATTTGGTGCTACTCACTGGAGTTGGCTGTTTGGGTAGGTATGAAATAATTGTACAAGATTAGTTGTGTCCCAGCTAGCAAAGACTGTTATAGAGAAGTTAATGCAAGACAGGACAACCATATACACCATTAGTGTTGAACACAGATGGAACTTGGCTTTCACCTTTAACCCATCCATGCAATAAACACACACACACATACACACCAGTGAAAGACACAGAGTGACTGTGAGCACACATGTCTAAAGCGGTGGGCAGCCATTCCTGCGGCGCCCGGGGAGCAGAGAGGGTGAAGGGCTTTGCTCAAGGGCCCAACAGTGGCGGAAATGTTATTGAAATGTTCAGCAATGAAATCCGACTGTTATCCGATCACCGAAAAAGCAGGCCCTTAGTTTCTCATTGTAAATGTGCGAGAGCTCCTGAGGCAGCGGCCTGACCCTGGGCACTCTGTTCTGTGGTAGCCCACTCAAGATCCAAACCAATATTTTCCTCTCTGCATAATTACTGCATATTCTTTTTCATGGGGTAAAGGGCCTGGCCTGGACCCCTCTAAAAAAATGGATGCTGTCATTCCTTTTGCCCCCTTCCTTGTTTACCTACCCTATTTGTTGTTGCTCACACAAATAATTCAAATGATGTCCTAGTAGTGGCTCTATTGTAAACAAACTGTCCAGCTTGCATTCACATCTAGTGACATCTAGTGGCAAAGGGATTCATTACAGCTAGTTAGTTATTTAAACAGATTTTACTCTCTATTGATCTGTGTTGCAGTTTTTTTCATCAGGTACATCCTCTGCTTTCTTGTAGGCCAATAACCCATTATATCGTGGAGCTACAACCACCTTTACCAATGTGACCTACCGTGGCAACTCATAAGGGCGCAACACCAGCAGTGGAAACCATCACTCCAGCACTCACATCCAATGTCCCTGCTAATGACTTCACACCGCACTCTCCCAGTCAAAGGAATCAATCAGGAGGTTTTTATGGATTTGATGTGGAGCTGAACTGTGCTGAGAGCCTCCATGAATCACTTGGGAATGTGGAATGTAGTTCTTTTTCCGTTTTAATTCTTTGAATCTTAGAAAGGGCCCATATCACGGGGAACAAATTGTTTTTAATGTTTTTAAATGTTTTTAATGAACAATTTTGATGTAGCATACAGTCATGTTTCAAATAATACCATTAACTTCCCAACACATATCATCATATCATCCATATATAGAAATTAAGCTGGACAGGCAATCTGGAAAAACCCTGATTTTGTGATATCACCAAAACAACATGCATTCACATGCACTATATGCCCATATGTATGTGGACGCCCTTTTTAATGAATGTATTTAGCCACTTTATGTTGCACCCATTGCTGACACAGATCACGGAACACTTAGATTGTCTAGTTCCTGTAGAGAAGTAATAAATAAAATAGGAATCTCTAGAAAGGGTATAAAGCCCACCAGCATTGGGCTGTGAATCAGTGGAACTGTGTTCTGTGGAATGATGGTTGATCCATTCAGTACTAATGGGATGAGTTGATGATGAGGTGGGGTGGTGATCATCCAACATCCTGACCTAACTAACACTTGGAACTAACACTAACGCTTGTGTCACTAAATGCAATGTAATCCTCATAGCCATGCTCCAAAATCTAGCAGAAAGCCTTCCCTGGACATTAGTGACATTTGTTTAAATATTAGTAGAATCATTTTTTTCTAAGAAACAATTGATTTCAGAAGAAACAATGAATGAGCATGTGTCCCAATACTTTTGTCCATATAGTGTGTACACACCAGTTCAGGCTACAGTGGTTTAACTCACTCACTCACAATATTTTTGAATGAAAAGGTGGATTTCAGCCTGGACTGTTTGATTGAGGCATACAACAATACAAGGCAGCCAATCGGAATAGAGGTGATTTAAATATGCATGACTTAAAGGCACAGTAACAAAAACAGCCTGTTCAGTTCTACAGGATAAAGAAGGGTTGGGAAATGGTTGTCTGTAATGGTTATCTATAATGTTGGTGGCATTTGCTCAGTAAACCCACACAACCTTGGATATGGGCCCTTTAAGGAAAGCACTTAATCATAAATGTTACAAGCAGCTGATTTCTGCTGATACATTTAAAGCAGATGCCTTTACTTTTCCTTCTGACCATGGCGCAAAAGAAGATCGCATGAGCCAACAGCAAACCACAAGAGCGATGAGGCTTATAAGCCTGTCTAATGATGTAGATGCTGATCTGGCTTAGGATCTTGGGAGTCTATGCTAATAAATGTTGAGAAAATAATGAGTACTCTGTGCTATATATAGTCATAATGACTGATTATTCTGAGGAAATGTCAGACGTCTGATGCACTTTAGTGTCAGAATTGTGCTGTGATACAGAGCTTGTCTGAACATCATGGCTGCGCTCAAAATGGATCCCAATTCCTTCATAAGTATTGAGGCCTAAATAGGGATGAACTGATTATTTCACTTAATAGCAGTAAATGCATGAATCAATACATCAATTCTGACATTTCTTAATTATCACCCCGCATCAGCGCTCATCAGCCACATAAACAAACCAGTGGTCGTGTTGTTTAGTAGAAGACACAGTGTTAAGTTGTCAGAAAGGTGCAGGATGAGGAGAAAAAAGCAAAACCTGCCTTGGTCAAATATGTTTACAGTCATTTTACAATGTTAAAAAAACAATAATGTTGTTTACTTCTTTTTCTTTTTTCTTCTTTTTTTAACTATACAAGGCTGTAGAAGGCTGTTCCTGGCTGTACGAGGCTTCCCAAAAGCCTGTAAGCACAAAGATGGCTGAGCGAGCATCACAGTGAACACTCTCTCCACCAGTTAAAATCATGTGAAATTGGCCTAGACTGAATAACTGTATTTACCTTGCCATTGGTTGGATAATGTTTAGTACATGGAACAGACACACAGTAAAACTCAAACACTGTTGTCTCTTCATTGATAAGAAAACGAATCAATTCCAAGACCCCTAAACTATTACGGAACAGCCTCGACTTTATGCCCCAAAATCTACACACACCCAAACCACAAGCGAAAGCCTTTCGACTCTAAGTGCAGCAGCTACTTTAGGATAATATAAAAGGGAGGCTAAAAACTGAAAACAAAGAAGGGACATAGACACAGAATTACATAATGACAATATTCTTGTTACAGTTTTAAAAACTATACTATGCTAAACTAAGCTATACTGTGCTTATGAACCAGCCAATCAGAGCAGAGTGTATCTTTTTTTCACGAGTCCTCCGTAAAAGGAAAATCAGCATGTTTTATTCTGACATAAATATAACAGGGTTGTAAATAGGCTTATAAAATTGCATCTGAGCACCATTTTACCCCAATTAAAGTTGCATACTTACTATTTATACATCAGTAAACAACTTCAAATACTATGTTACCTGTAACATTAAGAACCTTTTGAGAAACTGGGCCCAGAGCTGATGCTCACTAGAAATTACATGTGGATTATGGGAGATTGTAGTGCCCTCAAAATCACTCTGGCATTCTTCGTTACGATTCAGGTACTAAGAGAAAAATGGCTGAGGTACTCTAAAACAGCAAACAGGGATCCATATCGGTCACAGGCCCAGTTTGGTTATTGGTTCTGGTTGCTTTGGTTGTCATAGATACAACATCCTGTGGCTGGTTCTAGAGTCTCAGTGCATTCCTGTGGAACCTCTGTTGCCATGGCAGCGCTGGTTGAGATTCTGTCGGACCCCATAGGAATCCAGGCTGCTTGGTGCTGGAGACTCAGTCATTGATGAAAATGTGGAAATGTCAGACAGAGAAGCAAACCCAGTCAGTCACTCATTCCCTTGTTCAGTCTGATGGAAACGAAGTGCCTTTTAAGTGCCTTTTCTAAAATTTCTTTTAATGACTGTTATTTTCATTGTTTTGTATATTTGTGTACAATGGTCATTTTTCAGATTTGGTATTCTGAATAAACTGTAATTTCACAACCTTCCTCACATTAACGACCCTGGTCAGTGTCCACAGACTGCTTTCCAGCTCACATCATCTGTATTCTGCTCATTTAAAAAACGGAAAATTGGCTATATCTTACAATTCTTGTAAAAACTCTGTAACAATTTTTGCCATTTTGACTTTGTACCATAATGTTCTTTACATTGTTTTAACAGTTCATGGTGAATGGACCAATAGAAATCCCAAATGACTTGGAATAAAATCTTTTTACATTGACTTCTATTGAAAGTCCTATATTTCGGAGATACAAGGGTTTTACGTGACAGTAACTAAATGTTACAAAACATCATCACATTATAACAGAGAAAAATAGATAAAGTGTCAGGAATAGTGACCACTTGCCCAGGGTACTGCGGAAGAGCAGCAATCCACATCAGCACCACTGGGTATCTCTGGACTGGAGCGTTTCACAGCAAACTACTCTGATAACACTGTTCACATCCTAATGATTTAATTCCACACAATTTTAATGACTATTGGAAATCTCGCTTGATTAGGGGCGGGGGTGGCTCAACAGTTAGAGTTATTGATGACAGGGTTATGGGTTCAATACCCAGGATTGGCAAGCTGCCACTATTGGGCCCAATGAGCTAGGCAGTTTACTGCACGGATGGGTGGAGGTCAAACTCCATCTGTGTCTAGCACAAGTGGTGAGTGTGGTTGTCTGGTCATGGCTTATACATATACGCACAGAGACGAGTGAAGTTTCTATAATGCAATATTATATTAGATTATGTAGATTTTGAATGTCCACATATTCACCAAAAAGAAAAGGTTTAAGAGGGTTTGCTTTTTATGATGTTTTTTCAGTGATGCCTACTGAGTCCCGAGTCCTTCACTCCAGTTCAGTAGGGGGCGGTACTGAGCCTAAAGCTGGTCATCCACCCGCCACAAACCACAGTGAAGCAGGAGGAGGAGAGGCGTCATGGCGGCGCCCGGGGTTGTCGGTGTGCCGGCGGCTGATGAGAGCATGAGCCAGTCCGCTGACGGACCGGACCGGAGCCTTGTGGATGGACCAGACCGGAGCCCGGTGGACGGACAGAAACGACCACAGTTCGGGACCCGGTTTCTCACAGACCCCCGGCAGGTCTTCCAACACAACGCGTGGTAGGAGAGCGGTTCTGTCCCAGACTGAGACTCTGCAGCAGTTCACTGAGACACAGCGCTGTTTCCTCTCTGTTACCTTTCCCATCCCTGTCTGTTTAACAACATGTCAACTTAAAGTGAATCAATTTTTCATTTAATAATTCATATGTTTTATTCTTGGTCACATCAGTTACACTCACTTGTATACAGTGCAGTAATATGTGTGTGTGTGTGTGTGTGTGTGTGTGTGTGTGTCTCTGTCTGTCTGTGTGTGTCTCTGTCTGTCTGTGTGTGTCTCTGTCTGTGTCTCTGTCTGTCTGTGTCTCTGTCTGTGTGTGTCTCTGTCTGTGTGTGTCTCTGTCTGTCTGTGTGTGTCTGTGTCTCTGTCTGTGTCTCTGTCTGTGTGTCTGTGTGTGTGTGTCTGTGTGTGTGTGTGTGTCTGTGTGTGTGTGTGTGTCTGTGTGTGTGTGTGTCTGTCTGTGTGTGTCTGTCTGTGTGTGTGTGTCTGTGTGTGTGTCTGTGTCTCTGTGTGTCTGTGTGTGTGTCTGTGTGTCTCTGTCTGTGTGTGTGTGTCTGTGTGTGTCTCTGTCTGTGTGTGTCTCTGTCTGTGTGTCTGTCTGTGTGTGTCTGTGTCTGTCTGTGTGTCTGCGTGTGTGTCTGTCTGTGTGTGTGTGTCTCTGTCTGTCTGTCTGTGTGTGTGTGTCTCTGTCTGTCTGTGTGTGTGTGTGTCTGTCTGTGTGTGTGTGTCTCTGTCTGTCTGTCTGTGTGTGTGTGTCTCTGTCTGTCTGTGTGTGTCTCTGTCTGTGTCTCTGTCTGTCTGTGTCTGTCTGTGTGTGTCTCTGTCTGTGTGTGTCTCTGTCTGTGTGTCTGTCTGTGTGTGTCTGTGTCTGTCTGTGTGTGTCTGTGTCTGTCTGTGTCTCTGTCTGTGTGTCTCTGTCTGTGTGTCTCTGTCTGTGTGTCTGTGTGTGTGTGTCTGTCTGTGTGTGTCTGTCTGTGTGTGTCTGTCTGTGTGTGTCTCTGTCTGTGTGTGTGTGTCTGTGTGTGTGTCTGTCTGTGTCTCTGTCTGTGTGTGTGTGTGTGTGTCTGTGTGTGTGTGTCTGTCTGTCTGTGTGTGTGTGTCTGTCTGTCTGTGTGTCTGTCTGTGTGTGTCTGTCTGTGTGTGTCTCTGTCTGTGTGTGTGTGTCTGTGTGTGTGTCTGTCTGTGTCTCTGTCTGTGTGTGTGTGTGTGTCTGTGTGTGTGTCTGTCTGTCTGTGTGTGTGTGTCTGTCTGTCTGTGTGTGTGTGTCTGTCTGTCTGTGTGTCTGTCTGTGTGTGTCTGTCTGTGTGTGTCTGTCTGTCTGTGTGTCTCTGTGTGTGTGTCTGTCTGTGTGTCTGTCTCTGTGTGTGTGTGTGTCTCTCTCTGTGTGTGTGTTTGTGTGTGTGTGTGTGTGTCTGTGTTATTGTTGTGAACCTTATCTTTTGTTTAATGTAAAGTAACAATATCTAACATGTTAATATTAATTAAATAGGAACTTAATAAACGAATCTGTAGTTATTTGTATTTATTGTAGTTAATGTATTAACAATAGTGTAATTGAAAATTAATTATTCAACATTTTACCTGGTGACACAAAGATTTGATCATCATTTTTTAATTATTGAAACATATTGAAACTCATTCATGATTACTAATCTGATGCTCAGAATACTACTTACACAATGTACAATGTTATGGTGTTTGTATTATTGTTTTTGTTTACATATTGTTTTAGAAAAATTAGTTGGTTACTATTTTACTATCAGGCTCTGGGTGTTATTATTATTATTGTTGTTGTTATTATTATTATTAATACATGTTGTACAGATCTGCTTTTGTGCAACATATGCAGTTTGAGTTATTATGCAAATAGAAGCTAGAAAAAAAAATGTATTATAATTAATAACTAATGAGTCAAGGGAGACGTTCCATTGCGCCAAATGTATTCAGGTCTCTTTACGTTCTCTGCTGATCTGGTAGGGATAATGTGGAATGGTCTAAGGAGCAGGAGGAAGCCGCACAGAAGAAGGTCCAGGAGAACAGCCAGCCTCTCCCAGCAGAGAAACAAGGTTTGTGTCTCGGCCCTTATGAGCTAAATGAGGCCTAATTCAGTCTACCAGTAGAGCTGAGAGAGCTGTAAGCTCCAGAGGTACTTGTTAGTTACACATCTGTTGATTAATTCATATAAAATACATGGTTCTGTATTTTGAGTCATAGCTTTGCTCTGGAGCTTCTGTAATAAAGGGTTTGTGTGTTTATTCATCTCATCTTCTGTACCAGCTAACATGACGTTCATCACGATCGCACGTGTCTCCGTTTTGAGAATTGTTTGCTTCCTTTGAACAGAGGATTTTGACAATAACGCCAATGAGTACTGGAATTCCTTCTACACGATCCATGAGAACCGCTTCTTTAAGGACCGCCACTGGCTCTTCACTGAGTTCCCTGAGCTCGCCCCTCAGCAGAAACCGCCCCAGAGCTCCACAGAAGGAACACCTTCAGCTGAACATGGAGAAGGAAATGGATCAGCTCTGCTGTTAAATGGAGAAGAGACTTCTGCTCCGCACATAGAAGGGACAGGGTTTCCTGGAGCCTCAGCTTCCTATCGCATTATGGAGGTGAGTCAGATAATGAGTGTCTGTGTGTTCGTGCCTGTACAAATACTGTTGCACACCCGTTTGTGTAAGATGATCTTCTAGCCTTCAATTTAATGTGTCATAGGTAGGCTGTGGAGTGGGCAATACAGTCTTTCCAATCCTCAAGACCAACAAGTAAGTAAACAGGACGTTAGTAGATAGAGAATACTACATTGCATGCAGTCTGTTTGATATCTGACGTGTGCCTCTTTAGTTAGTGATGCTAGGCTATTCCAGGCTAACACTGGAATTAAACTCCTCTCCATAAATACACAGTCAAATGCATCTCTTCAAACTTCCTGCTTTTGTTGGAGTAACTGTCTCTACTGTGTGGAGGATTTGATTGCAGTTCAGTGGTGAGTGTTAATGAGGTCAGGATGTTGGATGATCACCACACCACCTCATCCTCAACTCCCCAACTCAACTCAACTCATCCATCATTACAGAGAACACAGTTCCTCTGCTCCACAGCTCAATGCTGGGGGGCTTTATACCCCTGTAGCCCACACCTGGCATTAGACATTGTGCCAGCAGGTTAATGTTTATTTGCTCCAGAGAGTCCTATACTATAGTCCCTGTAGAAAAGTACTGCCAAGACATGGTGTGTGTGTGTGTGTGTGTGTGTGTGTGTGTGTGTGTGTGTGTGTGTGTGTGTGTGTGTGTGTGTGTGTGTGTGTGCGCATTTGCTTATCTGTGTTCAAAAGTGGTGCACCATAATGTACTGTGTGTTCATAAACATTTGGACATTGTGTATGTTAATTGATCGATGGCATCTGGAATAAGTAATAAATCATGTTAAAAAATGTTTAACTTTATTCACAGTTTATAAGTCCTACCAACGACCTGCATGAACTGTCAAAATTCTAGCAAAGACACTGATTATTACTCAAATTCTGTCTGTGCACAGGACAACCTATTTTTATAAACTGTAGTGTGCATGTATAATATTACAAACATTGATTCCCCTCTTTTAACTGTAATTCCATGTGTATACTGTAAACACACCCTGTTTCTTTTCCCTGTGTCCTCCAGTGATCCAGGTCTTTTTGTCTACTGCTGTGATTTTTCCAGTACAGCTGTTGACCTAGTCAAGGTGAGCAAGAGAGTGGCATCTCATAATTGATTAGCTGACTGATGGCTTATTATTTGCTTAGTTGATTGGATGACAGACTGACTGAATGATTGTTAAAACTGCAGTCCAACCTGGAGTATGACCCATCTCGCTGTCATGCCTTCGTCCATGACCTGAGTGATGTCACAGCAGAGTATCCAATGCCAGAGCAGAGCCTTGATGTCATTGTCCTCATATTTGTCCTCTCCGCTCTACATCCTGACAAGTGAGTGGATTATTTTTTTGCCCTTTTTTTAATTTGCTGCACTTTAACAGTATAGAGGTCAGTTGGTCTCTGTGAATTTGGCCGGTGCAAAATGTCAGCACTATTGGCGTGCCTGGCCAAACCAAATCTGGCATCTATAGGTGTGTGTCTAGGGCCACAAGAACAACTATCATTTTTAGCCATCACGTTCAGCTGCTTAGTCCCTAATAACTATGTGAAATAAATGTGCAAAGCTTAGTGCTTTCTTAAACATACATGCTTTGTTTTGTTTTTTTACTCCACAGGATGCACAGCTCTATCAGTAAACTGGCCCGTTTGCTGAAACCAGGGGGAGTTCTCTTACTGCGGGACTACGGACGCTACGACATGGCCCAGCTTCGATTTAAGAAAGGTACGAGTCCTATAGCTGCAGCTGTGTAGTCGTGTTAGCAAGTGTCTACTAAGCACTACAAGGCTAATGTAGGAAATGATGGAAGTGTAGGCAGTACACCTGGCAGTAACCTGTCTCTTGTATCTGGATAGTATCTGACCGGATTCTGTTTACACTTGTCATTAAAATGCGTCCCCAGGGTGAGCGGATGAGAACTAGTTTTACTTTCCTGCGTAAAAAACACGACATGTACATCACTTCCCTTTTACTTACTGTAAACAATGGCTTCTCATTAAAATCATCCTGCTCTGGGAGACCATGAACAGTTTAGAGGAACTGTGGGGGATCTACAACACAGGAGATAGATGGTTCTCCCATTCCTGTAATAGCTCCATCAGAAAATATGTTGGACTATTTAAACAGCAAGGGAAGAAACTCTGTAATAGCACTCTGAACTGCGTGCACACTTGCGAGGGACAGAGAGCAGCCAAGATCCCCAGTAATCATTACTCATATTAATATTTTATCCGGCAGTACTTCTGCTTCCCTGACAGAATCCGATCACCGAAAGCTCAGTTCGTTTACATTTGTATTAAATGTGGGCAAGATTCGTCTCTGACCCCACCTCTGAATGTGGTTTGAGTCCCCCTATCATAATCCCATCACAGTGCGTCTTGGGAGTGTTGGCTTTTCATGCGGACAACTGAAATCCGAACATGATACAATCACCAGAAACTCTTGTTAATGCGAGGTGTAAACAGGCTCAGCTTCAGACTTGCATTAGATTCATGTTACACTAGTAGGTAAAGATAGCTACTGTCTGTAAGACTCCACCAATCAAGCCAGCGTTGACTTTCTATTTTATGAACAGATGGCAACCCGAGCGGGACAGACATACTAAGAGTAAACTGCACAAGGCCAACCCCGGCATAAGTAGTAGAATGACCGCTTACACCAAAAATAGATGGAACAAGTCACATACACTACATGCCGCATTGGACATACGAAGTTAACACAGTCCCCTTTATTAAAGAGTGAGGGTTCCCCACACTGCGAAACCTGCCGAACTCCCCCTAATAGTCGACCATTTATTAACAGAATTTGCAGATTTCTACCATGACAGACGCAGACTCTGTTTAGCACCAACATCTCCACCCAAACCAAAGCTGAAACACTGATCAAGTTCCTGTCAATTACAGCACTAAAGGCATGTATGTGATGCATTTTTTTAGACAATGGTGCTGGAAACTGTTTCCTAGATTGCAGAAAAAATATATATTTACAATACATATACAAATATATCTTAAAAGAGCACATGAAAATAGTGCTGTGACTTTTACTAAACTTACTGTTGACACAGGCAGTCCAAATCTGGTAGCGTTGTAAATACCAAAATTGGACAGGTTGCACGAATCTGGATTCTCTTGCAAATTTCATGAAACCACTTGTCATTAAAATGCGTCCCCAGTTATTTAAATTCCTCAACAGCAGCGCTGCTGCTCTGGCTGTGTGACCTATGACGCACTCTGTACTCTCTCTGCTCTGTCTGAGCCAACATAGAGGAAGTGCTGATTGTTGATTTGTTGTCAGTCAGGAGGTGGGATTAGATGGTAATTATCGTTTCTTCTGGTGTTTTTTGGTAGTTTTGAGGATTTTTAGTAGTTGGTTTGTGAAACTGTTGAAAGAAAATGGCAAACTGTTCAGCTTGCACCACCGATTTCCACTCTCAGCCATGCTCATTTTACGAGGTGACTTCAAATACAAGAACTGAATGTGGCCACAGCTTATGGCTGTTAGCGTTTGGGCTAGTAACCCATACCATCGTCATAAGTGTTGTTTTGTTTTCATTCTGTTTGTCATTTTAGGAAGATGCTTGTCTGAAAATTTCTATGTCAGAGGAGATGGAACACGAGTCTACTTTTTCACTCAAGGTAAAGACTCTTCTGAAGAAAAAAAAACTGTATTTAATGCATGTTTTAATATACACATTAGAGGATGAGTTATCGTAGCCATCATGGCTTCTGTTATTGAGAATTGTAGTAAAGTAGTTCTCACAGGTTCCTGATTGGAGCTTTACACCAGTTTCATAATTCACTGGTCATCATTTCACCAGTTTCATAATTCACTGGTCATCATTTCACATGTGGCATATTTAAAACTGAGAGAACTGACTTCTGCCGTATTTCCTACACTCTTTTTCACACTTCACTCTTCCTCATATGTTCTTTCAGAGGAGCTGCATGAACTGTTCACTGGAGCAGGTTTGGAGAAGGTGCAGAACCTAGTGGATCGACGGCTGCAGGTAAACAGAGGGAAGCAGTTGACCATGTACAGAGTGTGGGTGCAGTGCAAGTACCGCAAGAACCAAAGGCCTTCATCAGAACCTGCAGCTCAGAAATGAGGCAAGAACCCAGAAACCAGCTGAATGAAAACCAACATGGTGACCTTCAAAGACTTCCTGTCATAATTGCTTTGGTCATGTGGTTCATCACTGGAATTCAAACTGTATTAAATAATCCAGTAGATGAACCAGTAAGGACAAGAATGTGGGCGAGGACATTAAATCCCATCACTCTTCACTGGCCGCATCGGAGAAGTGGCAAGCTTTCTTGCTTTTGAATCATCTTAAACGTTTTTACCTGAATTTGTATCTTAAATAAAGGATGGCATGCTTTTAGCAAGCGCGGATTTCCCTATTATTAATGTTTTCTATAAAATGGGTCCTCAGTAAAAAAAAAACTAACATCTGGATGGAATTAAAGTTTCAGCAGGGCATACAGGTTTATAGTTTACTGATTTTTTACAAACCTGTATCTTTGAATGTCACATGGTCATATAATCATTATTTTTGAAAATATAATCATTATAGTATGAAAAGTTGATATTGTGCATAGTTGGATATTATAGATGGATAGATAGCAAGCATTATATGTATGTTTTTCAGGAGGGTGTTTACTGGTGCCACTCTGTGGTTTTATTACTGTCAAGAATCCAGATTTCCAAAAGCATTTAGGTGTTAGGATCATTTTATTGTAACTGGTAGAGGGAGTGTTCAGTGTAATGCTCGCTCTACCAGGCGAGAATTATGTTTGTGCTGAGTTGCTTTCAAAAAACACAGATATAGTGTTTAATTGTTTCAAAACGTGGTTGGTGGAAAGTGATACTTTTTCCTTTTTACTAGCTTGTTTAGGTCAACTTCAAATCAAAATGGACAAATTTTCCTTGTTACTTCATATCCTTGGTCATATTAAGCACAATTCATTAGATATAAAAAAACAAAATATTTGCTATAATCTTCCATTAAAATTGTCTTTTGATGGTTTTAAAAACATTGCCATGCACCAGGGGACGAGGAAAAATAACAACTGGAGATGTCCTGATCTAGTTAGAACATGTCAAGGGAGGGTGGGTTCTACCTTTAAGTCTTGGTTCCTCTCGATCTGAGGGAGTTTTTTCTTTGCCAGTGTTGAGACTTGGATCTCCGTACAATAACAAATAGCAGCCAGATAGCTCTCTAGGTAAGATGTGCTGCTTAATGTTTATAGAATGTTACATTCTAGACTGACTTTTGTTTAATGGCCTAATTCTGAACTACACTATAAATTAATAATAATTTTATAATCCAGTCTGACTAGCTTCCGTGATCAGTCAGCTCCCAGTTCTTTACAAACACTCCATTCAACACTGCACAAGCTTGATTCTGTAGTCAGAGCAATTCTAGTTTGGATCTAGATCCAGTATTTTTTGTGTCATTGCATTTGTGTGAAGGCACAACACATCCAACCTTGAGGCAGATGAGCTTCGACAGCAGAAGACCAAGTCACGTTCCACTTCTGTTGTACAAGAACAGGAAGCTGAGCCGGCAGTGGACACGGGCTGACCAAACCTGGACAATTGAATACTGAAAAAACATGGTCTGGTCAGATAAATCTGAATTTGGTCCCAACACCATGAATCCATGAACCCAACCTGCCATGTGCCAACATTCCAGGCTTGGGAGGCTGTTAATACCAGCCAATCGTTGCTTGAATGCCACACTCTGATTGACTATTGTTGTTTACCCTGTGCATCTCATTATGGTCACAATTTACCCATCGTCTAATGGCTACTTCCAGCCTGATAATGCACCATGTCACAAAGCATGGTTTCATGAACATGACAATGAGTTCAGTGTTCTTCAATGACCTTCCCGGTCAGCGGATCAGAATCCAATAGAACACCTTTGGGATGTTGTGGAATAAAAGATTCACGGCATGAAAGTGCATTTGTGTGCCGCAGTCATGTCAGTATGGACCAGAAGCTTGTGGAATCTTGATGAATTGAGGCAATTCTGAGAGCAAAGGAAAGCCCTGCTCAGATTTGACAGTGTATTGGAAAGTCACCACTGTACAAATGCAAGTGTTTGTGTAAACAGTTTCTAAAACTTTACCATTAAAAAAAAAGTGATTAACTATGCATTATAAATAGATACATTTTTCTCAAGCTATTCTATGCACAAGCACTTTTACATGCACTTCATTTGGACTGCTTTTATGAAACATCCAGTTTGCCATAGTACATCCATCATAATGTAAATACAATTTATTTTTGACTATTTTTACATTCACAGCATTTAGCTGACACTCTTATCCAGAGCAACTTACAAGGTCATATTACACAGGTGGGCCAACGTAGTGTTAGGAGTCTTGCCCAGGGTCTCTTATTGGTGTAGCACAGCATACAGTCACCCAGACTGGTAATCGAACCCCAGTCTCCCACAGGGTGTAATAGCTCACTGGCAGCTAGTGGTTTTATCTGTTGCACCACACCAACCACAAAGAGCTTCTGGATTTCCCAGAATGATTGGACTCATATAGGACTCATATAGGACTCAGTTTGCATACCGTCCAAACCGTTCCACAGATGATGCCATCGCTCACCTTCTCCACACATCGATGACACATCTGGATGCTGGGAGGGGTAATTATGTTAAAATGCTGTTTGTGGACTACAGTTCAGCATTTAACACTATTATTCCCTCAAGACTCACCACAAAGCTGGAAGATCTAGGTCTCCACCCATCCATCTGTGACTGGATCTCCAACTTCCTGACTAACAGACCACAAGCTGTTCGGGTAGGCAAGCATGTCTCACCCACCCTCACCCTCAGTACCGGAGCCCCTCAGGGCTGTGTCCTTAGCCCTCTGCTGTACTCGCTGCAAAGCCTCCAGCTCCACCAACATCATTAAGTTTGCTGACGACACAGTTGTGGTGGGCCTGATCTCAGGAAACAACGAGAAGGCCTACCTGGAAGAGATTAGAACCCTGGAGAACTGGTGCCAGGATAATAATCTCCAGCTAAATGCCAGCAAAATGAAGGAGCTGATTGTGGACTTTAGCAGGAAACAGCAGAGGAGCTACCAACCTGTCCACATCAGTGGAACGGCGGTGGATAGGGTAGGAAGCTTCAAATACCTTGGAGTGACCATCTCGCAGGACCTGTCATGGAGTTGCCACATCAACACCATAACGAAGAAGGCTCGTCAGCGCCTATACCACCTGAGACGACTGAGGGACTTCAGACTGCCCTCCAAGGTACTACGATCCTTCTACTCCTGCACCATCGAGAGCATCCTCACGGGGAACATCACAGTCTGGTTTGGGAACAGCACCAAGCAGGACAGGCAAGCGCTACGACGAGTGAGACGTTCAGCAGAGCGAATCACTAGGATGGAGTTTCCTGACCTGCAGTCCATCTACAAGAAGCGGTGTAGGACCAAGGCCAAGAAGATTGTGAAGGACCCCAGTCATCCCAACAATGGACTGTTCTCTCTGTTGCCCTCGGGGAAACGCTTAAGAACCCTGAAGGCTAACACAGAGAGAATGAGGAGGAGCTTCTTTCCACAAGCCATCCGTGCCTTGAATGGGGACAGGGACTTAGGACACTAAATCAAAGTATCCACATACACAAACTGGACCCTCACTCACTACAATACACAACCATGGCTCACGGAAAACACACTACGGACAACAATGGAAATATTTCTTTTAACTCACATACAGATAAATATGTACATATGTATATGTATGTATATATACACACACACACAGACACGCACTATTTCATCTCTGTATATATATTTGTATATTTGTATTCTGTACTTTTTTTTTGCTTATATTTCTATATTTTCCTTTTTATATTCTATTCTTTAACTTAAATGTAACTTATTCTATTTTTATTTTCTTCATTTTTATTTTTATTTTTCTTTTGCACTTTTGCACTTTACTTCATTAAGTTAAGGTTTAGTTAAGTTTAAATGTAGATTTTTATTGTATAGCTTGATGTGAGCAGACTGTCAAAAAAAGCATTTCACTGCAAGTTATACTGTGTATGACTATGTATGTGACAAATAAAATTTGATTTGATTTGATTTTTTTGATTTGAACCCACAATCCTCAGCTCCGAAGGCTGATGCCTTATCCATTAGGCCACTGGGCCTACAGTGGCTCTATTTCTATTGACCACACTGTACGATAGCAATTAGGTTAGTTAGGTTAACTGAGCTGAAAGTAACTTTCTTGCAGCCTTAGTGATTGAATACTTCAGTAGCCGTTGGCTAGCTGGTCTGTTTTTCGTCTCCAGCCACCTCCCTGAACCTGAACCTTAACATTGGAGCTTAGGGCAGGGTATGGGAAGAGCTGGAAAATGGGATTGTCTCACTAACTACGATTCATACATTTCAAATTGTACCATGGCGGCACTATTCGCAAACACCAGTGCTTTTCCTTCCGTGGAGTAAAACTGCCTAAACGTCCTTACATGGACTCCAACTGACTCCAACTACACAATGCAACCAGCAACTAGTGAATGAATGACTTCATATATATATATAGCTTACATATATATAAGTTATATACAAAGACTTTATTAATATGAATAACTCATTTACTGGCCGTTCTGTAAGTGTATACACTTACAGCCCTGCTGTGTGCCAGTGAAATCAGTGAACAGCTGGATTTGCTGCTCCCAGATTTAAGCAAACCTGAATGAGAGTGAGGAATGTGGAAATGGGCGTGGCCGAGCGTCCACGGAATCCTACGCAATCTCACGAGAACATATGAGATTGAGCGATTATTGTTTACATTGCAGAAGATGAGAACCGAACCGAATCGATCCGGATTGGACTGAACAGACGGCTGCTACGGGATCAGGGGCATTTTTCCTCCCAGCAGCAGGTTTGTTCTGGAGAGATGTGCGCACGGAACCTGTTTTTGGCTGCATCTTCATCACTCCAGGCGTTGAGCCCGGTTCGGTGCTGACCCGAAGGACACAGACGGAAACAAGGAGCGGGGTCGAGATTTACTCCGCTTGGGGGAAAAGAAACGGAGCGATGGCGGATGCGCTCTGAACGGTGCGCCTGGGCAGCATGCCATTGCTTTGTATGGAAGAAAGGAGCGCAGAGTAGCCGGATCGGCTGATAGATTGGGTGCTTTTAGGCTTTAGCAGGAGAGACGGGGCAGAGGTTGACCATATCGAGGCCTCTAGTCGGAGGTGTCCCGGCCCTCCGCTTGCCGCTGGAATTGGGAGCTAGGGGAGCTGCCGGCCACTCCGCACCGCCTGCCGGCTACTGAGCGCTGGGGACAGGCGGGGATTCGGTCGAGGCCTTGCTCGGGAATGTCGGGCTAGTCGAAAAAGACGAGACTGGAGTCAAGAAGAAGAAGAAGAAGAAGAGGAGGAGGAGGAGGGCAGTCGAACATCAAACCAAAAAAAATAATCCTCCGAAGTTAAAACGCCATCAACACTTCAGGTAAAACACGGCTTGGTTTGATTTGCTGGCTGTTAAATAAAAACTTGAGGAATCTGGCTACATTAGTGGGTAACAGCAGTGCAAACAATGTTGGGTAGATGCTGCTGCTGCTGCTGCTGCTGCTGCTGATGCTCTCAAACCCCAGGAGCCTGGAGAAGACCGCCGTGTTATCGCGTGTTAATAAACCAGCCAGCTGTAGAGAAAGGCTCAGTTGGGTTAGAAACCAGTCAACTCGATTATAATAGTTTTTTCGAGGCTTTTAAAATCGCATTTGCTTCATACATGGACGTGGAGACGTTCAAAGCAGCATGTTAGCTGACTGGCTAGCTAGCTAGCGTGGTGGTGAGCTAACCAACCACTTAGCCTCTAAATGATACAAAAATGATGGGCTTACAGTCTGTTTTTATCGGTTTGTGCAGTGGAGTGATGCATGTTCTGCACTATTTATGTTTTATCTAGGTTAACTGAGCTGGAAGTAACTTTCTTGCAGCGATAGTGGTTGAATACTTCGGTTAGCCAAGTTAGCTAGGATAGCTAGCTGGCTAGGTTAGTTAGCTAGCTAGCTAGCTAGCTCACAGGGTAGCTAGTTAGCTAGCTAGGTATCTAGCTAGCTCTTAGGCATCGTCTGTTTTTCTTCTCCAGCCACCTCCCTGGACCTATTCCTGACCTAATGCAGTTGTCGATGACCCTCTCAAAATACCTGGGAATTCTGGCTCTGTGTGTTAAGGTTGGAGCTCAGCTCAGGACAGGGTATAAGAAGAGCTGGAAACTGGGATTGTCTCAGTAACTACAATTCAAACTGGGTTAGACATGTTTGAGGTCTGGATACGTGTCCTATGAAGTCGTATGGCCGTTGATTTATGGTGTTGATGGACTCAGAGGAGCCTTTGGCTGCTTCTTATAGATGTGTGTATATGTATGGATGTGTGGAGGGAGGGACTGATGAAGTCTAAGAAAGGTCTCGAAAAATGAGGGGAAAAAACATGCAATGACACATGACTCAACATGTCACACACATTACTGTGGTATCAATCCGTCAGCGTCACTATGGCTACATAATCAGATGCAAACCATTCTCTCTCTCTCTCTCTCTTTCGCAGTCATGATGGAGGAACTGCACAGTTTGGATCCTCGGAGGCAGGAGCTGCTGGAGGCACGCTTCACTGGGGTCGGAGTCGCCAAGGTCTGCCAGCAGCACACCATATCCCCTCTCTTCGTTTTTCACTCCTGCATCTCTTTCCTGTCTCTCTCTGTTTACACCTTCTAAACACACATACATCCAGCTTCGCCATCACCTCGCAACCACGTCATATTCAGCTTCTTGTCTCTCTGAGGCCGCTGATTCTTTATCCCTCTGCCCTGCGTCCTTTGATCTACCGTGATTTGGTTTGCGCAAAGTAAGGCAATCCGATAAATCGTGACGCCTGTTTATATTGACGCGTCAATATTTTGGCCTTTGACTTTCTGCTGTTAATTTTAAAGGCCTGTAGACTAGTGCCAGGGTGTTCGGGAACGGATCCGGACCTTAAGACGGTTCTTTTGAGTGAAAGTCAAACAGTTGTTATATGCTTAGAGCATGTCGCTCACTCAAAGAGCACTTGCACTTGTTTGTACTACTACGTTCATCTACTGGTGAACAAGATCAGTCTCTGACCACCTCAGAAAATGGTGTGTTCGGATTGCAATCCCACCACACTGCATCCTGCACGTGCCGTTTCTGCTTTACATCCTGTAACAGCGGTTTCTCGTCAAGGCGGTCTGGCTCCGGGAGACCGTGAACAGCTTAGAGGAAATGTGGGGGTACCACAATGCGTTTCCCTAAAGCGTCTCTTAATGCATGACAGCCTCTTAGTGAATCTCCTTATCCAGATCTAATCTGAGGTCTAGAACCAAATTTAGCAGAAATGGTGAGCCGGTAGTTTCAGTCTCTCGCCTGTGTGTAGTCTGAACAGCGTTAGTGCAAGGGTCCAATTGCATTGCCTGTAGTTTTAATGTTGAGGCACACGCAGTAAAGTCATACCCTAGAATGCGTAGGCTATTTAAGGGCATGCCAAAATAACAAACAAGGGCTTTCATTAGCAAAGCATGTAGTGTTGGTTGTAGATGCCTTCGAGTTAAGCAGAGAGGTAGTGCAGACGCCCGAAAAGGAATTTACAGCTCTCAAATATATCAAATGCCTTTTGCATAGAAATGTGGGGATTTTATGTGCTTTGAGATGTTTGTCACCAACTGAGATTTCCTGCATGTTCCATTTTACCATATAGCAATAATAAAATCACAGTGAAGCCACTCATGTTGTCCACTTACAAACTGCACGTTAACTAATCACTGCAGTTGTGACTAAACAGCCCTAATCTGGAGGACATTTATCAGTGATTTTATTTGGTCTTTTATTTGGGTCTTAAGCTTCTTTTGTCAGCAGCTTTGGGTGACCTTGTTTGGCACCAGTGCGGTAAGAAAAGATCCAAAACAGCCACTTTCACACTAAGTTTAGTGGCTTTAGTTGTCCTTTTTCGGACACGGTTAGGTGGAATAATTAGTGTATCTAAAGTTCTATTTGAATTGGACAAGTGTCTCATGGGGGCGTCTGTCAAACATTGTATTTGTCTTCTTGGCTATAAAACTCGTGTCCAGACAGCAATAAAATTTCCTCAGGATGAGTAAATTCCTAGCCAAGAGGTATGCATTATGCTGTCACATGATCACGTTCACAACAGGTGCATCCAAATGGTTGAAGTGATGATCAGAGACTAAATACAGCACGTAGCAGAGGCCAAAAGCTTTTTTCCAATGACAGACAACATCTGCCTGGAAAAACACTGAAGTGAATCCGGACAGGGCTAAAATTATCTGACCACCACTGAGTTCAGTAGTCAATTCTTCCTATAATTTTCTCAGGCCGATCCGGATGGAGATAAAATCACAGAGGAGCCCCTATGAATGAGAGGCCACCCGAATAGAGCTTTAGTCCCGTTCCCGTTTAGTCCCGTTCTAATACTCTGTTAGACAGTTGTACAGATTGTTACCTTATACAAAACAAGAGAACCCCTGGTTGTACTAATCTGGTGTCAGTTGGCATGATGGTAAATATTCCAGCACATCTTGAGAGAACTTAAAACCTCCTTTTTTCACAAGTATGAAGGTGCTTGAGCAGGCAGTTAGTTAAGCAAAAATGAAATTAAATAAAAAACTGCAAGGTTCGTCCCAAACTATGCAGGTTGCACAAGTCTGTGCCAAATGTAGAAATCCTTCACTCTGTACGACCCAACATGAATATCTTGAAGAGCCACGCTTCTGGCAACTTCAGTGAGAATTTAGGGTGAAAAAAGTACCACATTCCATCTAGCATTTGTTCAGACATTTCTTAGAAAAAAAAAATCCCGTCCAAGTAGGTTTTTAGTGACCGATATGTATAAAATAACGGTGAAATGACAGCAAATGTGAACCTTTTTGGGTTTCAAAAAAGAAACAAAGCAAAACTGGGATTTGACGGAGCGCTCAAATGCCAAAGGCTCATCAAAACCGCAGTGTGCCCCGATGGCTCCGATTTGATGCCTCAGGTGGAATACCGAGGAGAATTCATTAATTGTGGGCTTTTGCGATTTGTCATGTTGCGGAAACCCCACGTTACAGGCACTATTAAACTATAACACACTGTTCAGTCCCAGCGGAAACATCTGACTGCATCAACCTCATGCGAGGCACGTCAGGTGCATCAGGATGAAGCCCTCTGTGTTTCTGAGTTTGTGAATTATAGATGCTTTTCTTTAACACTGAGCCCAGAGTGACCTGAAGGAGAAATAGGATTTGTTACAGATGAGGCGTCCTCCATGCTCCATGCTCCTGCTTTCTCTCCTCTTCACCCCATCTATGTGTAACCTTGAAACTCCATGCCTTTGTACCTTTTTTTGGGTGGGTCTGATGGAGTGGGAGAAAATGCCATGGGATAACGAAGAGGTACATTTAGGAATGGAGAAATGCAGTTATAAACAGGATGTTCTCAGCAGCTCAAATGTCTGTGTGTTTGAAGTTGGTTCTGCTTTTGTTTATTTATTAGCCTTTTTTTTTTCTTCCTTCTCTCCATAGGGTTCTGGGCACAACGAGTCGTCCAATCAGAGTCTGTGTAGTGTGGGCTCCCTGAGTGATAAAGAGCTTGAGGTTAGTTTAACATGCACACACGCACAAAGCAAAACCTATTGTGTTTCAAACTAAGAATCTCACAGCCAGCCTTTCGTACTCAACTGCGGGTCAGACTCTGCAACTGATCACATGCATATATGCAGCAAAGAAAATGTCAGGACTGAGGTCACTAATCGCCAAGGAGGAAACACATCAAGCATGTTCACCCATTTTTTGAGAGCACAATCCCTCCACATTTGTATTTGTATCATTAATCCCTTACAAAAAACATGTGAACGATTAAGCATCGATCATGAAATGAGCTACGCCGACCCCAAACTACGTCTGCATTGAGTAACCTCCGTCACCTTTCCACACCTGCGCTTCTTAGTCCGGTTAACTTCCCTCGGGCAGAGTATATCTGGTGTCTCTGTACAGAGATCCGAGTCGGAACCTCTTTTGAGCAAGCCAAGGGTGACGGTAGCAAGGTTAAACTCCCTCAGATCAAGAGGAATCAGGGCTCAAAAAAAGAGGAAACCATCCTCCTCTGGTCGACAATGGATAGCACAACAAATATCAGAACAAGAAGAATAAAATTTGACGAAAACCAATAATTAAGAGCTGTGGCAAATGTGACTCCAAGCCATAAATAACAAAAATGTGAGTGAAAATTGACAGTCCATGCAGGTCATCGGTCAAAAGCATAGCCGTGCAGTGATGAATCAATGTGAGGATCCAGAGCTGTTTAGATTGAATTGTGGTGAAGCTTAGTTGGTCCTGTTTAATTGGGTGTAGTTGAGTTCAGTACAATTGTTGAAACCATACATTAATAAATTGCTGTAGTAATGATTTAGACAGCATTTTAACTGGTGAATTCCAGGTGAATACTTTTTCAGGATCGCACCTATATGAATATATGTAAATGAATAAATGGTATTTATGCACCACTCTGCAGCACAGCATGTTCATTTATCATTAATGTGAGTCTGAACTGCATGGCCGGATGTCCTGTTAAAGCTTTAGGTGATCACAATGTTTCTGAAGGCTGTTTTTTTTTTGAGTGCTGTGCTTGATGTTTTGAGAGTGGAGCTGATGAGGTTGTGTAATGGGGTCACATTAGTACTGTACTGTGTTGTTTAGTCTGGGGAGGCTGGTGTCTGGTCTGCAGGTTGTGTGAGCTCACACCCGTGAGCGTTTTCATGGAAACGTCTGGAATGAATAGGATTGTGGAATGAAGTGATGTCATGGATTCCTGTTGTCTCTTCCCCCTCTCTCTTACACTCCTGCCTATTCTTTCATTCTCTCTCTCTCTCTCTCGCGCGCTCTCTCTCTCGCGCGCTCTCTCTCTCTCTCTCCTTTTTTTTTTCTTTTTTTTTTTTTCTTTTTTTTTTTTACATTTTTTATAAACACTCTGTCTATCCTTTTCTGCTTTCTCTGTCTTACTCTTTTGCACATTCTCTCCTGCTTGTGCACCATCTCTCGCTCTCTCAGACACCTGAGAAGAAGTCTAATGACCAGAGGACACGTAAGAGGAAAGGAGACCCCTTTGACAGCCAAGGTAAAACTCTTTGAGACATTCTGCAGCATGTGGCATTGACTAGTGTGCATTTTCTTCCTCGTCTATATACCTCGTCTGTCAAGGGCTTTTAGTCTTCATCTACAAGTGCTTGGAATGTGTGAGAAGCCAGTGATTTATGCTGTGATTGAGAGTCCGATTGACTGTGTCCTCCAATATTTGACAACTGGTGGAATTAATATGGCTGAGAAATTTCAAAACTCCACATTCAGCCTTTTGACGTGTTCAGACTTCACTCTGCATGTAATGACCTTTCTCTTGTCTTTTTCTTATGTCTTTTTCACCAGCAAAAGCTGGAGGCCGAGGACACAAGATCAGCGATTATTTTGAGGTTGGTTCGATTGCAGAGTGTCTACCTGTTTATGTGCTGTTTATGGATGTTTTTATTGACCTGTCTCCATTCCCTGCCCGATGCAGAGGAAAGTGAGTATCTTATCCTGTATAAATAATTGCACAAATGAGAATCAACGACAGTTGGTGACTGTGCTAGTAGTGATAAATACTTTGTAGCCTTCAACAAGCAAATTATCTCTCCAAAGTTAGGCTGTAAAGTTGAAGTAAGCTCTGTAGCAAAAAGTTGTTTTGGGGTTTTTTTTGTTATTTATCACTGGTTTGCTTTAATACACAAAAATTCATATGATCCGTGGATCGGTTAAGATATTTTGAGCGTCACTTTGCGGCATGCATTTTTGGACACAAACTCGGGCAGTAAATAACTGCTTTCTGGAGTCCTGGCGTTTACTGTGCAGGAACCCCTGCAAACAAGGTGCCACTCTTATTGGAGAAGGTTTTAAGCCATTCGCACAGTGACTGTGCTCCAGTGCTGTGAAAGTTTTTATTTTTATTTTTTATTATTATTAGGCTTATATTGATGACTTGGAGCGGTCATGTGACAAAATGAACTAATCACACAACCCCACATGCAGCACTGGAAACGGATAGCTTCCACACTGACAGCAGTCTGCTTGAAGCAATCCTCAGACCACTGATTTTAGGAGTACCAGTACTAGCTGTGTGCAAAGTAACAACTGTACCAGCAGTGTGTCCCCCATAATGTAACTGGATTCACTTATTAGAAGGGGTGTCTGCAAACTTTTGGACATATTGTTTATGTTGGGTCTGAAGTTGCAGAAGATGACAGACTAAATGAGTGGAGGGCTGTCCAATACCTTGTTTTTCTGATTCTCGTTTAATCATTTTACTGGATACTGATATACAGTATATGGACAAAAGTGTTTGGACACCTACAGGAGCGTTTCTGACCTCCCATTCTAAATTCCTAGGCATTTATATGGAGCTGGTACCCTCTCTGCCGCTCTAACAGCAGGTTTGGAGCTCTGCAGTTATTGAGTCAGCAGAGCGTTGGAGTTTTGATCTGAGCTCAGCACTTGGCGACCTCACTTTGTAACCATACGTGGTCTGACACTTTGTGGCTGAATTGCTGTAGTTCCTAAATGCTTCCAGTTTTCAATAATACTACTATCAGTTGTTGGTGGAATATCTAGGAGGGAAGAAATTTCACTTGTTGTAATGACCAAACCACACTGGAGTTCAGTGAGCTCTTTAGAAGCAACCATTCCTTCACTAATGTGTGTAAAGGCAGACTGCATGGCTAGGTGCTTGGTTTTGTACACCAGTGGCAATGGGACTGAAGAGTACCTCTGAATTCAGTCATTAAGAGGTGTGTACCCATACTTTTGTCCACATAGTGTGTAACCAATAACCAAAGCTGAGATATTCTGAGCCAGGCCACCAGTAATAACTTAGCCCTTCATGCCTTTTTAGGCTGACAAGTTTGCAGTTTTGCTTTGTCATGAACACGTCAGCATGGGTGACTCGAGTTATTGTTTTCCTGACTCAAAGAAACATCACCTAGAAGAGCAAAACTGCTGAAGAGAAAATCACATCTTGACAGCTTGAGAGGCAAGCTAGGGGCACACACTTTGTAGTGGCAGCAGCCAAGTTAGAAAGTCTGCCTCTTTGAGGCTCCATGCCTATTGCTCATAGTCACAAATATACCCAAGCGTGTCAGAACCTGTTTAAACCGGGTCACTTCACGTGACTAGTATCTGGATTGAATCCTGATCAGATTTTAGCCACATGCATTTTCACTTGGTTGTCCTGTGTGTCTCCGGTTAGTCAGACTGAAATCTGATTGCTGTTGTGTGATGGAATGTGCAAATCCGCTCGTTACGCAGGAACCAGGAACCAGTCCTGTATCCATTCAACCTTTTCCTGTGCTAAAGATGGACGTTGTCTCAATTTGATTTATTGTGACATTGTCCTCCATACTGCATGGTTGGTTGTGCTGGAAAGGGGTTTTAGTGCAGTGCATTTTGGAGACACTGATGCGTTTACACTGCTGTAATGTATCTCAGACCACCTCCTTAAGTGGTAGTTGAGTGATTTTAATTTAATTCAAGTGAGTATTGGGTGCGTTTACACTTGCATTTTTATGTGTATTGGCCTGTAAATATAATCCAGACACTCAAGACACATGAAGTGACCAGTGTAAACAGTAACTGTCAGAAAATGTGCCCTATTTATGATGTAGTTTTGTAGTGGTGTCAAAAAAAGTTGTGCTGAAATTTCAGTGCACTGTAACAATCCCACAACATACCATAATGTGTAGTGTACAGCGACGTACACTACACAGACATGGAATAACTATAATTTACTGCGTGGTTTGGTTTAAAGATTCGCATGCAGCTTCTCTGAGGAAGACTGTTGTTCAAGTTAATTACGCAACACACTCTACTGTCACACAGAAGTGAGCTCTTAAGTATACCAGCCTGTCTGAAATCATTCTCTACCTTGTCGAATTCTGTTACATATGATTTTTGCATGTAGGGGATGGTTGCCGTTTGCATGGGGACAGGTTAACACACTAATTAGGCAAACCTACAGCACCATTAACTGGGAAGCTATATAATAGTATATAGTGTCCTACTTTATATTTGTTCCACAATAACTAGTACAGTATAGCTTGTTTGTGAATGTAATCAGTATTTTGGTTCTTTTTCGAAGCTACATGAAGGCTTTCAGTGCTGGATAGTGATGGAGACTATCCAATATATCTAGACATTTCGTGTCAGGATGTCTGTCTTGAGATTTCATCTTGCGTTTAAATATAAGACGTGTTCTGGGTATTAATTTCTTAACATTATTTTCAATATTTAATTGCTTTTACATTTTAGAATCCTCTACAGCTCTTCATCATTCTGGGCACAAAGAAGTGATCTATAGAGCTTCAGCTACTTCAGCTACCTGTGAAGTTCAGGACTGGCATACTGGAATCAGTGTTAAAAATGAAGGTGCCATTAAGGGTTTTCCCAGCGATGCTATAGAAGAGCCACGCTTGGTTTTAGAGGACCCATTGTAGCACCTTTTTTGGAGTTTACATGCTTCTGCTAACAGTGGTTCTAATCTTTTGAGTGCAGTTACTATTTCTACTTATCTGGGAACACTTTACACTAGTTTTGGAACATTGCTGTGAGAATGTGATTGCATTCAGCCTCAGTGAGGTTCAGATACTGATGTTGGATAATTGGTTCTGGATCACCCCAACTCCTTCAAAAGGTATTGGATGGAGCTGCATTTCTCCAAAGAGTACAGTTCTGCTGCTCTACAGCCTAATGTGGGTGGGCTTAATACCCCTCTAGCTGACGTACAGGCTGCGAAAATGTGGATAACCTGCATTCAAGGAACAGCAACATGCGACCACAGCGACAAGTGAAAGTCACGTGCAGAGGACTGATTTCTTTTAACCACTCAGATTTTATACTAACCATTCAACCCTTTTGCTAATATTTCTCTTTTTCTCTCTCTCTTCTAGTTTGCGGGGGGTA
Source organism: Salminus brasiliensis (assembly GCF_030463535.1). Lineage (NCBI taxonomy): Eukaryota > Metazoa > Chordata > Actinopteri > Characiformes > Bryconidae > Salminus > Salminus brasiliensis. Next base: position 29,894,661 of record NC_132889.1, on the reverse strand, counting down.
GCGGTGCTGGCACTAGTCCGGCGCGTGGTATTCCTCCCGTGGTGCGCTCCTCTCCCCAGCACTCTCTCTCCAACCCTCCTGCTGCAGTGAGTCACCTTCTCTCTATATCTCTCTCCTCCTCCTTTTGTCTTTTGTTCCTTCTGCTCTCCTCCTCTCATTTTTCTCACTGAAGCCCCTGCTCCCCACTGCTGACTCCCTTTTTATTCCTTCGTCCAGCCATCAGCTCTAATATTGGGTTAGAATGAAATTGCCTTCAAAGACTAGCCCAAAAGCCCTCAATTCGGTCTATGGCAACTCGTAGAGTTCCTTTTTGTGTGATGTGTGCGCGATATAATCAATGAAATTGTAATTGACAGGTGCAGCAGGGAAGCCCCTCCTCTATTGGGTCAGGAAACACAGACCACTCCCACTCCTCATGTTCCATCAAACCAGCCTTCATTCACTCGCAGCACAGAGCAACACAGGTAACACTTACACACAGATATCGTGTTTGCAGCAGGGAACAGATACATATGATGATGATGATGATGATGTAACCCTAAGAAATCCACCTCCTAAAGCGCTTGCTTCTCTCTCTTTCTCTCTCTCTCTCCCACCCCCCCACCTCAGTCGGAGTTGACTCTGGAGAAGTTGGCTGCGTTGGAAAGCAGTAAGAGTTCTGACCTGGAGAAGAAAGAGGGGCGTATTGATGATCTGCTCAGGGTAAGGATGGCACTGTCTACATGTCTTTATGCTGTTACAGGATTATTATTTTTCAGTACTGCTGTATCAGGCCTGTTTTTTATTTGTATGGGATTAGAACAGATCCAGATGCACCAGAAAACAGTAGTGCTCTGTTTTAAAAGGGATTTTAGAAAGAAAGGTTATTTTCACACCTGTGGTTTCTTTGCTCTGGTCTGAATCAGTAAGTGAGTTTGTAAACTTGGAGCCCTTTTCAATTGGTTTGGTTTGGGGGGGAAATGTGCAAAATGTGTCAACAAACCATGTGAAGACATTCTCTCCTTTTATTGGTCAGACCAGTCTAGGGCGGGAGCAGGAAAGTAAATACCTAAAGAAGGCCTGGTGTTCTGGACTAGTGCATATTTCTGTACAGTTTAACAGTTTTAAGGGTTTGTTTGGGATCAGGCCGAGACCACCTTGTCTCAAGGGTGGTTGCTTTGATCTGCATTAAAGTGTGAGTACTCCCACCTGCCTAAATGAATCATACAAACAAACTAACCAGAGCCCGGAATCAGATTAAACCTTATTTAACCTAAGAGGGCAATGACATGCTGATGTTCCCGCACATCCTTGGAAATCTGTAAAACCTGGAAATGTACAGACTGCTGGGGGGCGGGGGGGGAGCTGTGGGTTTGGTACCAGAACATTGCTGGTTCAATTTATTTATTGAAAACCATGTTTTACAGTGTTCTTATTGGATACCTAAGTCTCTATTAAACAGATATGTCCTTGATTTATAGAACACTGCTTGACACACACACATTGGCAAGCTTTCTTTGTTAGCAGTGTTTTCTTCCATCAGCTATATTAAGTGTAGCTTTATTAAGGATGTAAAACTGTTTATGCGTGCTTATCACTAAAGAATGAGACATAGAATCCCTACTTGGCCTTTACTTTGTTCGTGACTTCCTTCGTATGTAATTTGCTACTTGATTTTCTTTCAATATATAGCCATTATTACACTGCACTAAAATAACACTGACCGTCTCCAAGTCCAGCTCTGAAACCATTGAACGTCATGAAAAAACACCAAACAATTTACAGATGGATTTGCATAAAAAGAATGTATAACATGTTCATGCATGTTTTGTTGTTGTTGTTGGAATACAGTCATTGTCAGATCGCCCAGCCCCATTTTGAGCTTTATTTATTACCTGTATTTTTTTTTTTTTTTTAACCTGAAGATATGCTGCCTCTCTTTGTTGAGTTTCCAGTGTTTAATCATGTGTTGCAGGTGAACTGTGATTTGCGCAGACAGATCGATGAGCAGCAGAGAATGCTGGAGCGCTGTAAAGAACGCCTCAACAAGTGTGTGACCATGAGCAAGAAGCTGCTCATTGAGAAGGTGTGTGCATCTTGTTTCAGGTGTCAGTAATGCTACTGCAGTGTAGGCTTGTACTGATTGTGTGTGTTTCTGTGTGCACGTGCAGTCAAAGCAGGAGAAGATGGCATGTAGAGATAAAAGTATGCAGGACCGCCTTCGGTTGGGCCATTTCACCACAGTACGACACGGTGCCTCTTTCACCGAGCAGTGGAGTGATGGCTACGCCTTTCAAAACCTAATCAAGTAAGACTAACTCGCTTTTCCACGCCCCAGCATACATCCCTATGGAACAGAGTTGAGTGTAAATAGTGCTATAGTGTGCTTTTATTAAGTATTTTAGGTTCTTTGATTAATATTAAGCATGTGGAAAAATGCCCAGATGTGGTTTTAACTGCCCATTAAAACCATTTGTGACCTTATGTAATTGTTCCAGAGTCCTACCAGATATCCTTTTAGTGTAGTGTGCCGTTAGCTAGCTGAAGAGATTGTAGCTGGTTGGCTGGCTTAGCTTTTAGCCTTGCTCGTTTCCCTGGTTTTAGCTTCATCATGCATTAGTTTTGAACTTCTGCTGCCACACAAGATGACGAATGCAATCCAAACAGCGATTTAGTTTAGCATGGGTACCCACACCCTTCCTTTCATTTCACTCTGCCACATGTTGCTTTTAAGCTCCCCTTTTGTGGACACTGGCACACACAAAGCTGTGGTCATGAAGCCTGGGATTGGTCTGTTTTACAGGCCTGTTGTGGTTATTCACTACATACTACCTATTCGCCCACGTAGAGTGGTCGGTCAATGTTTTTTACGCTTCTATTTGTTGTAATCACTAGTTTCCCCCTCTACTCTCTTTGCATCTGTAGGCAGCAGGAGAGGGTGAACTCTCAGAGAGAAGACATTGAGAGGCAGAGGAAGCTCCTGGCTAAGAAGAAACCGCCCAATGCATCCCAGACCCCACCCCCTAGCCTGGAGCCCAACAAACGCAAGAATAAGAGCAATGGGGCAGAGAATGAGATGTGAGTGGACAGAAGGAGGGATTACATGTGCATTATTGGTCACTTATTTAACATGTTTTTGGAATCATATTGTGCCGTACTTGTGCTGATAGGTTATCGCTAGCAGAATATCACGAGCAGGAAGAGATTTTCAAATTGAGGCTCGGCCACCTAAAGAAGGTATGCAGCATGCTCTGCGGAGTGTGTCAACAGTGTTTTGTTTTTTCCTGCTTGTTTTAAATCTGTTAGGCTCAGAATACGTATTGAGCTGTGATGGGCATCACTGTGTGTTTGTTGTATAGGAGGAGGCAGAGATTCAGGTCGAATTGGAACGGTTGGAGCGAGTGCGTAATCTTCACATCCGGGAACTCAAGAGAATACACAACGAAGATAACTCTCAGTAAGTCCACATCTTTGTAATGACCCATTGTTGTTGTGTTCAGTGGGGTTTGATGATGACATTGACTCTTGACACTGTTCGACTTTGTCCTCTGTTTAGTCTGAACAATGGATGATGTAACTCTTAATTTGGGGTTTCTGCTGGTTTAACTTCGGAAGTGCCTGGGCTGTAGTTGTGAAGTCATGTTGATTTCACTGTTCTGTGTCAGGTTCAAAGATCACCCCACACTGAATGACCGCTACCTGCTGCTGCACCTGCTGGGACGAGGAGGCTTCAGTGAAGTCTACAAGGTAGGGAAGTGCTACAAGAAACCTGAATCACTGCCGCATTAGGCGTGGGGGTACAGTTAGTTACATCCTGTTGTTTATGTATTTATGTCTGTGGCGGGGTTTTATGGTAAGCTTTTGATTTGAGATGGACAGGGGCATAAACTTAAGGGTTTTTATTTTTCTCCGGGTCATGCTGCTTGCTATCAGCAGCCAGAGTCTGAGCGAGCAAAATTGGCCATGCTCTCTCAGAGGTGGGTTGATGGCATTTCCTCCCCACATCACTGATATTGGTCAGCACGGGTGTCTGTGTGTTGTTGTTTCTGAGCTGGGGAGCCACTTTTTCCTATGAGTGTGCTGGCTACATCAGCAGCAGTTCAAAAAGAGGTGGTTGGCTGGCTTTACATGTTGGAGGTGACGTGCTAGTCTTCACCCTCCTAGTGTTGGTGACTTTGCTAATAATTTGGGATTGGGTAATTGGCCTTCCATATTGGGTAGAAGACTTAGAATTGTTTTAGAAATTATAATAAAAAAATTATTTAAAGAAATTTTCATTACCATTTTTAATCCTCCTGTCAGCAGTGGTAATTCTATTACTGCCAAGAAAATATAGGTTTTTAAAGTATTAAAAAAAAAAAAAATTTGCATAATGAAACATTTTGGAGAGCTTATGGGAATTTTTAAATACATACTTTGTCGCATATGGGGAGACTTTACCGAATTTAGTGCTTACGTCTCACTGTTATGTAACTAACTTTCTAATTCTCTCTCTCTCCTCTTTCTTCCTCTCCAGGCCTTTGACTTGACGGAGCAGAGATATGTGGCTGTGAAAATCCATCAGCTCAATAAAAACTGGAGAGATGAGAAGAAGGAGAACTACCACAAGTAGGATACTATTTTGCATCATTCAAAGCTTGAATATTTCTGTGTAGTTCAAAGAAAGCATTAAGTGATTGCATTTTAAAGGTTTCTTCGGTGCATTTTAGGAATACTTAAGTCATGCTCAGATTTGCTGGTGCAGCACATACTGTCTCACTGAAGTGAAGGGTTTTAAATGATCTATGCTGATTGGTTTCAGACATGCCTGCCGAGAATACCGCATCCACAAGGAGCTGGACCATCCAAGAATAGTCAAACTTTATGACTACTTTTCCCTGGACACTGACTCGTGAGAGATTAATCTTAAATACTTGCTAAAACATAAACACAAGCCGTTTACATTCTGCAAAGCTGCAATGGTACTAAATGTGTTCTGTGTCCGGGAGTAGGTTTTGCACAGTTCTGGAGTACTGTGAGGGCAATGATCTGGATTTCTACCTGAAGCAGCACAAGCTAATGTCTGAGAAAGAAGGCCGGTCTATCATCATGCAGGTGGTCAACGCTCTCAAATACCTGAACGAGATCCGCCCACCAATTATCCATTATGACCTTAAACCAGGTACAACAAACACTTATGGTTCCCAGATGAAATTCTGTGCCTATTGTAGCCTTTTCAGTTTGTTCTAGAGATCATGTGCCTGGATTTCAAAATTAAAGTTAGTAATCCTTACCAGTTTAAACTTTTTCTAAGCTTTTATTAACTTCCTAATGTTCCAGTGAAACCAGTTCAGTTAGTCTTACCCTATGAATGTTGGTGATACTAGACAACACATGACGAGGGGTCTGAAACCATTCCTTAATGCCAAAACTCTCCAGGTAGTTCAGATTCTGAGATCCATGCTTGTGGAATGACTTATTCTTCAGCTCATCCCACAGCATTTCCATGGGGTTAGGGCAGTGGACTGGTATAACCATAGCAATGCCTTGAATCATTTTATTTTTTACCTTTTTATCTTGGGGGGTGTTCTTGTCCTGTTCATTGTCCTTCAGAAGGATCCAGTGTATCTTTCAAACCTACTGCAGTCAGGTTCTGGATTTAGTGCCTGAGTGTACTTGGAGTTCATAATACCATGTATTTAAACAAGTTGTCCAGAACCTTTTGCAGGAAAAAACATCCTTCAGATCCACCACCATACTTCACAACGCAGCTATCTTTGTGTCTGCACCAAACACCCACCTTCCGTGTTTGTTACCAGAAAGCTTTGTTTTGCTCTCATCTATCCATAGATGACCGTTCCACTGTAACAAAGTAACATCTGGCAAACTGTAGGCGCTTGAGTTTGTAGGTTCTTGACAGCAGAGCGTTTCTTCTGGCAGTCCTTGCTAACAAATTGTGGTTGTGTAGGTGGTGTCTGATTGTAGTTTGGGAGACGTTTGACCCCAAGACTGTCTGCAGTTGATTCAGCTGTGATCCTTGCAGATTCTTTGGCCACTCGAAGACTGCGTTTACACAGCAAGTAAAAGTGGCACAAAACCAATCTTATTAGTCATAGGTGACACGGATGTGTTATCTGTAAGGCAGTGTGAACGGCACAAAACCCACTGAATCTGATTTTCAGTTCCAGTTTGGGCCACGTTACTTTAGCGTGTTCCAACAAATATCTGATATAGGTCACACGGATTTGGGCCACTTAACCTGCTGTGTTAACAGTCTTATTGTCCTCCTCCCTGTATATGGGATCAATGTAGGCATCCTATTGCAGGAACATCGCACTGGCTTCACTTTTCTTGAAGCCAGTTCCTGATTGAACCTGTGGTCACATCAATGTTGTATTGTCTGGTCTTTCTCTTATGTGATTTCTTCCGAAATTGTGCCTCAGTGCTAAAAGTCATGGATTGTCCCTTTTATGTAGCCTCTATGAACATGAACACTCTGAAGTTAAGTAGCCTTAACAAAGGATCAGATAGAGCCAGATGGATACATCTTGTTTGTCAGCATTGCAACCTGTAGGTGGCAGCAGAACAGGAGTCATTGTTTTTTCTCTTGGACATCATTAGGAATACTCCCTTAAAATGGAGACCGCTGTCATCTGTTGAGTTAGAAGATTTTGTTTTAAACCTTTAGGCTGGCATCTTTAAAAGTCATCACTGTGCTTCACAGTGACCCCAACTAACCTTTTGACCCATGTCTCTTGTGGTTGCCTAGGTAACATTCTGTTGGTAAACGGCACAGCTTGCGGGGAGATAAAGATCACAGACTTCGGTTTGTCCAAGATCATGGACGATGATAACTACGGTGTAGACGGCATGGAGCTGACCTCTCAAGGAGCTGGGACCTACTGGTGCGTGCATGTGTTCTCCAACCACTGTTTGATTACAGACAGTCATTACGTGTCTCTTTATGATGTTATTGATCTTGAACTAAAGCCAGTGTTCAAGAACTCTGCCAACCTTCTTCTCCTTCCTGTGTAGGTACTTGCCACCAGAATGCTTTGTGGTTGGGAAGGAGCCACCTAAGATTTCCAACAAGGTGGACGTGTGGTCAGTCGGAGTGATCTTTTACCAGTGCCTCTATGGGAAAAAGGTAAGGCACGCATTTCGTTTTGTTGTTCTAAAGGGAGACATTTTTGGTTAGCCTGTATGTGTTCTTCACTGTGCCCACAAAGCCAAAGCTCTCTCTCTTTGGTCAGAAAATAATGATGAAGGAAAAGTGTCCCATTAAGGAAAATACTTTTCTTAACTACTAAAATGAATGACTGGCATTCTTGAGGACATAAATACAGATGTGCGGTGCTAAACAGGAGCTATGCATTTTGGGTGTTTTTTAATTTTCTCAGGAGGAGTTGATGCTACGAAGTTGCTTAAAAAAAATAACTTCTGAAATTCTGAATAAATCGTTAATTCATTCCCAGCGTTCCTGATCAGTGTTGCCAGATTGTTGCAATGATTTCCAGCTGAATAATTGTTTAGAACCCATCAGAACAAATGCAACCAACATGGCATCAAGAATAAACGTTCATACTTGTCCACTAAAACATTGGCCAGTTGTTACTTAAGCATAGCCCAGTGAGGCAAATTAGTTCTTCTCAGTGTCGTGCAACACACTGTTTTTATTTAAAAAAATAAATAAATAAAAAAAAAATATTGTCTGCTTTTGTTTTCTTGACCTCTTTAGCCGTTTGGTCATAATCAGTCGCAGCAAGATATCCTACAGGAGAACACTATACTCAAAGCCACGGAGGTGCAGTTCCCTCCCAAACCTGGAGTTTCGCCTGAGGCGAAGGTACATCACTTCCTTACTCTCTCTTTCTCTTTGTCTGCATGGGCTTTTCTTAATACTGTCAGTTGATCAGATTTATTCATACTCTTGGTTATGATCCATGTATTTTGGCTGTGGGATGGCATTAAAAGGTTTGAGAGGGTGTTGGCAAGTTATCAACGTGGCATGCTAGGCTTAGCTCAAGCTGATTGGTGTCTGTAATAGAAATTTAAGCCAAATGCATTTGGGAGCTTTTTCTGTTGTATCAAAATCTTACCAAACTGAACTAGGACTCCCATGTAGCCTTGCATTCTTAACATATCAATAGGATCTGTTTATTTATATGACCCTACTAAACTTGTCTGTCATTCTCTTTCCAGGCCTTCATCCGCCGGTGTCTGGTCTACCGCAAGGAGGACCGCATCGATGTCCATCAGCTGGCCAGCGACCCCTTCCTTCTCCCTCACATCCGCAAATCGGTGGCCACCACTGGCAACTCCAACACGGCCATCGCCTCCACATCCAGCTCCTCCAGCAGCAGCGTCTCCAACTGAGAGCTCCACCTGTCTGCACCTGTCTGATTTGGAGTAGAGAGAGTGGGGCTCTGTATTCGCCCCACCCAGCTCTGCAGTGCCCAGGGTAGAGGAGGATCTGCCTCTACCTACAGAAGGAGAGCGAGAAAAAGAGCAGACGGAAGGGGGGGAAAACGGGATGAAGGCAGAGCTGCAGCGAGATGTCCATCCCCTCTGCCCCTCTTCCTCTCCCCAGCATTTCAAAGCTTGTGATGTGGGGAGGGGAGTGAAAAAGTGCGAGAGAGAGAAAGAAAGGAGGAGAATTCATAAGAGCTGATGTTTCATGCTACATATAGAAATGGACAGAACAAAGCAGAAGAGGACAGAACTGCAACTGCTTGGACAGACAAAGTAGACTGATACATGCCCTGCACCCCACAACTCATGAACACACACATACACACGACCACACACATATAGAAACACATACACTTGTTTGTGAAAGAGGTCATCTTCAGTTTGTTTGAAGGCAAATACCTGACTGACATTGTGGGAGAAGCCCCCTCACTCCTTCTTTAGCGTCTTCTATGTAAGATAATGCAAAAGATTCTGGACTTAAAGAAAAATACTCTACTTGCCCAGCGTCCACTCCTACCTAACACCCCAATTGCTTTTCTTTTTGCTTTTTCCCAATTTGCTTAGTTTTCGTCCCGCAAGCTTTTGTGAAGATTGTCGATCCTGTCCTTGTTGCTAGTGAGTGTGACAACCCTGCCAACAGCCATATGATGTTGGATCCCCACATAAGCAAATTTAAGTGGTCACTGTTGCAGGAAAACCTTTTAGAAACCTTTTATATATTATATATGCAATCATTCTGGACCATTTAATTGGGTAGTCTGCTCATTCACTTTATATATATATATATATATATATATATATATATATATATATATATATATATATATATATATATATATATATAATAAAATGTGTAAGCCAGATGTTTTTTACGATGTGTCAGTGAGCAGACTGACCGCTTTAAATGTTCCAGAATGATTGCATGCATCGAAGGTAAATAATACATTTTAGTATAAATACAGTTTATTTACGACAGTGACGATAATAATCAGTGCTAAAATTGAATATCCTACTCTCCCACCCCCACCCCCCCTCTTATTTTATATTCGACAAGTGTAACAAAGTCTTAACAGCTTGATCAACTAACTGTTCTTTTGTGACATCTGTGTTGGTCAGTCTTGCTTTTTCTTCAATCCTTCCTCCTCCTGTGACCAAAGCTGAGCTCTGCCTGTAGGTGGTGCTGTTTGACTTGAGATTTTTTTTCTTTTCTTTTTTTTAACGGTTTAAAGAAAAAGCTATTTTAGCAAGGTGGTTTTTATGATTTTTATTGTAGATGGTTTAGTGACACTAACGAAGGCCCCAAGTATGTTCTGTTTCCTGTTTTAAATTGGGAAAGTCTAACACATTTTATTTTTTTCAAAAATCACAAAAAAAATTGAAATTAAGTTGGATTTCTTTTTTTCTTTTTACCTTTTCCATAATTTTAAGTTCTAGCACACTTGTACACGTACACACACACACACACATCTGAATACATACACACATGCTCATATTTATTTAGGTCTGTTTTAAATAGCTAATTCCTGGTCCTGATTGTCTACTGTGTGGGGAAGAGGACTTTTTGGAGGGACCCAAGGGGGGGGGGGGGGTGTGGGAGGGGCGATAGTTACGGGGATACAGGGCAGAAATGGCAATGATCATTAAATACTATTGGTTAAAAGTTCTGCACACTCGTGTCTTGCTTTGAACTGTTCAGATATTTATTGAAGAAGAACTTCAAAGCTGGATTCGTGAGTCTGTAGGCAGGGCTAAAGTTGCTTTGGGTTCAATTCCGCTAGGTCATTAATATTGGGGTGAAGCTTGATGTTGCGTTACTTTCTGCTTAATGGTTTGAGTCATTTCATCCTGGTGTGGAATGTAAAGAGACATTTAGTGATGAAACATTCGCATAAACCACTTCAGTTTCCTAAACATTTGTGCTCAAGTATTCTCCTAAATGGGCCTGTAGTTTTTTAAGAGCTGTGCTGTTCCCTTGCATCTTCAGATAAGGTAGACTAAAGCTAGACCGATATTTACATCATTTGTATTTGGCTTAGTGTCATCGCTGTCAATCTGAATGGATGACGGCAGCCCTCTATAAATGAAGATGGTTGTTCTAATTTTGGAAAAGAAGGATTTGCCCAATGACTGTAAAAACCACGGACAGCACAGCACCACTGAAAAGTGTAGCCAGCACAGATGTAGCACCTCTGCTGGGTGACTGCTGTCCGTGACCAATAAGACCAATAAGAGTCCTTGGGCAAGACTTTATGTTCACGTAACACTACATACACTCCATGATGAAATGAACAACATCTTCATCATCTTCTAAGTACCACCAGTGTAAATGTAATGATCCCTTTAAAAATGTTTGTCTGTTTTCTGTCCTACAGAGACAAAACTGCAACCAACACATTAGGTTTGTGAGTCCATATCTAGACTGGTCCTAGACGAGTCACAGGTCTACCAAAATATCACAGAAGTTAAGTGTGGCTTAAACCACACTTGAGTCCTAGGTGCTGAAAGTGGGTGTATATACAGTGTCTACAGAAAATCATGATCCCAATCCCCTGTCCTTTCCATTCAAGTGGTTTCTCTGCCTCCAGGACCCAGGTTGAGAAACAACAAAAGACGACCACTCAGTGGGTTCTGGGAACCGTTCTAAACTTGCTCAGGTACAACCAATCACACACCAGGCTAATGGGCCCACGCCTGGCAAAAGTGGATTTGATTCCACTAACACAAATTACCCACGGTTGGAAAGATGATATCAAAATGAACTGAAGTTAGAAAAATGATACAAGAAGATTCAGTGACTTTAACAGTGACTTTCCCCTGAATGGCACTGTCCTTCCGAACACCACAACCAAAAGGATATTGATCAGGGAAGCTACCTAGAGGCTAATAACAACTTTGAAGCACTGCCAAGTCTGTATGGCTAAGATTGCTCATTCTATGCACATGATGACAATCTTTACATAAAGCTGGTCTGTGTAGCGGCAGGGGAGCAAGAAGGAAGCCGTTCCTGAAAAAGTTCTACGCTGAGTTTTGTTTGCGGTTTGTCAAAAACACATGGAAGATTCTAATGCCATTTGGCAAAAGGTTTTATGGTCAGATAAGCCCAAAACTGAACTGAAAACCAATTAGTCAGGATTGAAGGAAAAATGGATGCTACCAAGTACATTCAAAGTCTACCAAGTCCAGTCCAAAGATGATTGTTCTTTAGTGGCCAGATCAGAGTCCTGACCTAAATGTAAATCTGTGGATGGACTTGGACAGAACAATTCATTGCCAGTCACCACAAAATATTGACTGAACTTTTTTTCAAGGAACATTTAGTTGTGTAAAATTGGAAGGGACATGTCTAAACAGACTGATGTACACTGGGGCCTGATAATTTTTGCAACCCTGTTTATTTTAATGACTTTTTTTTTATTTTTTTTATTTTCAGGATGGCTTCCTTTTTTTCATTACTGAACAAAATAAGCTGTAAAAAAGCTGGACATTTTTCTATGTTGATTTCTCTGAAGTGACTTTTCAAAGGGCACTGAATCAGTGAATCACAGACTGTGATAGTGAAGTCACTAGACTGCCTGTGTAGATTTCTAGAACAAACATGCCTTTTGGCCCAAAACCTGATAGTACTTAAGTGCTGTGTTTCTGTAGATGCTCAAAGTATTGAATTTCAATAGTGAATCCTATCAGCCTTTGAGAGCTAGAATGCCCCACCTCATACACACACACAATATGCCAACAACAGCCAACAACAGGCACCACTGCCCCACCATGGGGTGGTGGCTCAGCGGTTAGAGCGCCGGGATATCGATAACAGGGTTGTGGGTTCGATTCCCGGGCTCAGCAAGCTGCCAAGCTGCCACTGTTGGGCCCTTGAGCAAGGCCCTTTACCCTCTCTGCTCCCCGGGTGCTGGAGTTGGCTGCCCACCGCTCTGGGTGTGTGTGTGTGAGTGTGTGTTCACTACCAGATGGGTTAAATGTGGAGGACACATTTCGCTGTATACTGTACAGTGACAAATACGTGCACCTTTTTAAAAAAAAATTTTTGTACATTTTAGATGACCCTGCTCTGATCTCAGTCTCTTAAACAAGCTATCTTAAAAGAACAGCAACAAAAGAAAATGATGGTTTAAGAATTCTGGTTGTTTTTACAGTCACAAAACCACACAAATGTTCAGCTTTGTGCTTAACTGTCTGCTCATGGAGATTTTCTAACTCAGATATATGCAGATCAGGAGGTTCAGAGTGGTCCGGCAAACTAAGACACTACCACTATGAGCTGACTGCTGGTTTGAATCCTGGGCCACGCTACTCGCCATCAGCAGCCAGAGCCTGAGAGAGCACAATTGGCCTTGCTCTTTGTCACATCACATTGACACAGGTGTAAAAGTGTGTGAAACGTTTATATATATATATATATATATATATTACACTATACATAGATTATTGCACAGATGTCCACATGACCATTTACATATAGCCATTGGATGGTAGGATGGTAGGTCACAGTTTCAGTAAGTATATAAGAGCAGGGTGTGTTTGCACAGGGTGGAGGTTTGATAAGCATCACTGTAGTGTGATGCTGGCCGGCAAGGACGTCTGACAATGCCAAAGCTGGGTGGCCGGCGCCAATGCACAACACCTGGCTAGGTACCCAGCCCTTTCCTCTGAGCACGTTTCAGAGTTCGAAAAGAGGCGCATGTGTCAGAGTAGGCATGTGTCAGTCCACGCGCTCTAAGAAATTTACGTCTCAGTGGGGGAGAGTACTAACGAGTGGTTTGGGTAATTGGCTAATTTAAAATTGGGGAGGTAAAATGAAAAATATATATATATATTAAAAACAAAGAAATACACAGATTAGAACACTTCTTGAGGTTTGCTGTCTTCAGAGTTAGACAAAACACACATATTTGGAAGACACTCAAAAATGTTGTGGAGACTAGATAGGGGCCTAGATAACTGGCCTACACAGTGCTAGTGTCCACACTGTCTTGATCCTACATCGATATATACACACATATACAGCAATGAACTCTCGCTTTCGCTCTCACACACACATTTTCTCCTGGGATTCCCAGATGATACAAAATGGCCAAAGGGATGGAGAACAGAATCTTGATTACAGAGTTCTTATCTACAGAAAAGGCCTGCATACACTGTGGGCTTGCTCTCCACATGCCCTCTCGTCAGTCCAGTCTTTGTCAACAAGTCACATTGACAACATGTGTTTTGCAAGGTGAGGTTTCATCCATATCATTATATTCATTCATAATCATCACAATCATACTTTTTTCTACTGCTTTCACCCAGCGTATAGTTTTTTCCTCTTTAGACACTGCCCTAGTTGCAGGCCTTAAAAAATATACCTTGTGTGTTTGTGAATGTGAAAGAAAAATCATCCACTTAAAAGCTGATGAAGCCATAATTTGATGATTGATTTTGTTTGTTTTGGAACAACTGCCAGATTTACACAGCCAACAACTGAAGAACAAAAATTGATTTGGAGGTTCTTGTGAGACAGTAATAATTTTAAGGTGCTATATAGTTCCATGATAATCTATATATTTGCCTCTACAGTATATATCATATTCCTGTAATACTTATAGTCTTATTATAGTATATAATACAATACAATACTATAATATAAATGTTTTGAATGACAGCCATGATATGGACCTTTTCATTAAAAATACTTTTTTCTTTTTTTTTTTACTTTAGGAGTACTTCTGTAATATTAAGAAATCTTGGAGTAAAGACAGAGAGCATTGAGGCAATACAGAATATAGTGACTATCCTGAAAAAAACAATGCAAGGCATTTTAGCCTAAAATCACACCAGTAAAACAAGTCCTAACTCAAAACAAACTCAAGATTAAGATCTCCGTTTTATTTATTAAGTAGAAATCTCTCATTTCAGCTCTCGTATATTAACTGAATTTACTAGTAATAATATCAGACCTACAGATTAACAACACTATTCTAGACTAGTCATATTTCTAGAACTACATATCCGTAGTGTCATTTTGTCTGGTCATATGTTACTATTGATTTACATGGAGTTTCACTCTCTTTTACCTGTAATTACAGTTTTACTAGTAAACTCTCCTGTTACGGGTATCTCCACTGTAAATCTGACCACTAGAAATTAGTTCGATATCAATAATATTATTATTACTAGCCAAAATGCATAATAATCCATATATATATATTGTAGATAAGAGAGAGTGAAACTCCATGTAAAGCAATGGTAACATATGACCAGACAAACTGACATTAAGGATATCAATGGCTTTATATGTCAATAGGTCTGAAATTCTTACTAGTATAAATATTGGGGTTGATATCTGAGAGTTTCTTATAGTAAAAAATACATTCATCCAAAACGTTGCCCAATCTATCTCCACTTTTGTCATTCTTGACTTTTTGAATCTGGCAGTTGTTCTTTACATTGTGTAAAATGTTCCTGATAGATGGACCAACAGAAATGATCTAAAATGACTTGAATAAAATCTTTTTACATTGACTTCTATTAAAAGTTAATACATTATTTCATTCTATTATAAAGTTGTTGTTTTTTGGTAGATAAGCATTTTACTTTTTCCTCATAAAGAATTTGTTAGCTCTGTTGGGGTTTTAAAAAAGCTGCATGTATTAGTGCAGTACAGTCTGGAGCTGCTACTTCTGAACTCCAGGTTTAATGTTTCTGGAAAAACTAATGTTAAGCATTATTTCACAGGTTTTACCACTGATTATTTCTCTGTTGGATTGAAGCTCCTATACACCCACAGAGGGAATGCAAATACCCCATAAAAAGTGTGTTTTGTCTGTGATGAATGTATCTGAGATTCTCATGAGCTGCAGCTGATGTCTGTTGGTATAGTCAGTGGACAGTGCTGTCTGAACAGTGGTCGAGCTAGCTATTGTTTTAGTGGCCTGGTCTCTACAGTGAGCAGCCCAGCGTGGTGACGTGGGCAGGGACAGCTAAGGCTAACCGAGCCTTAGTAGGGGCTGAATCCAGCTGCTGCTGCTGCTGCTGCTGCTGCTGAGGCTAATTCGGCTACAGCCAGATCCCTCACAGCCCTCTCATGCCTCTTTCTGTCTGAATTACAAACAATTTAGGTTGTAAAACGACGTTAGCTGCCGAGAGACATAATACGGGGAGGACCCGGTTAGCTTTGGATAACCTGGCGAGTTCCTCTCAGTGTAATGCAGCGTTCCGGGTGATGTTGGAAACTGGGACATATACACTAATACACTAGTTTACGAGCTGAATCTCGCCTGTTACCCATTTAAAAACGTTAAACTTGCCAATGGAAATAAACAAAAGTATTCCTAACATATACATATATATATATATATAATATTTAAAAAAAAAAGAAAAAAAAAGCTGGATAGGTACTAACTACATTTATTAGGTAACCATCTGGTACAGACATACAGCCTTCCGAGGAGCACCTGAACGCTGCACGGCTGCATGGCTTCTTCGCAGATTGACTCGGGGTGTCGGGCTGTCAATCAAACCCTGATCTCCGCCTTCACTCGGTGTGTGAGCGTGTGAGTGAGTGTGTGAGATAAGCTGGTGAGTTTCTCATCGCGTAATGTAGCTTAATGCAGCTTTCCAACTGATGCTGGACCCTGGAAAACACCAACTTTCCCACTTGTACGCTGCACTCGAGTCGTATTTACAAATGCAAAATCCAGGATTCTGTAGAAAACACTGGTGTACGATGTTATAATGGAGCCTTTCACCTTTTCCTTTAAACTTGTCAATAAAATCGATCAAAACCATACCTGCTGTGTTTCTAAGTGATCAGTTTAGCAAAGAAAACGCTTGATATTTTATCTCCACCTCCATTGCACGCTGGTGTGTCTTTCAACAAGCACCCGAAGTCGTATTTACTTCAGTTTACGAGTAAACCATCTGGTACAGACAGACAACCTTCTGTGGCGCACCTGAACGCTGCACGACTCCTGGCGTCTTCACAGATTTACCCCGGGTGTCGGGCTGTCAATCAAACCCTGATCTCCGCCTTCCGTCGGCCACGAGTATTTGTGTGTGTGTGCGTGTGTGTGTGTGTGTGTGTGCGCGAGCTCATTGAGTCGAGCTGGAGGTCTGGAGGGGTGCAGGGGTTCAGGCAGGAATAAAAACCCACTCCACACACTCACATACAGGGGCGCGCGCTCGCGCACACGCCGTCTCCCACTCCGGACACTTACTTTTACAGGACAGGAGGAATCTCTCTCTCTCTCTCTCTCTCTCTCTCTCTCTCTACCCCCCCCCCCCCCCTTCTTTCTTTCTTTCTTGCCACTCTTCAGTCTTGCTTTCCCCCACTCACTGCAGCCATGCATCGCCGGGAGAAGCACAAACCCTCGTGGAAAAGCGTTCTTCACTTTTGCAGATGCACTTTATATTTATCGCTGTTGAGTCTGCACGCGGACACCGCGCTCGCAGGTAAGAAAACACACCGGTTTAAAAGCACGTTTTTGTCTCGTCCACTCTCAGTAATGACCCGAAGTGCACGGAGACGCGCTTGGAAGTGCAGTGAGGTGCGTCTTCAAGGTTCAGGTTTTGCTTCTGTGGGACATTGGGCACTCTTAACTTGGCTGTGTTGGCAGTGGGTCTTCAGCGATGCTCCGGAATGCTACAGAAAAGTCCAAAGTTTGAGTGGAACCAGATGTGGAGGGAAGGGGGGGAGGGGAAGGGAGCTGTACGAGGTTTTTTCTGCAGTTTAATGGGCTTCACATGCAATACTGCCAAAGTAGTTGCAATGATAACCTGTAGCATCGTTAACTGTAATAAGACATGCATAACTGCAAATATCGTCGATTTGCACTTTTTGACATAATCTGAATCTGGCAGTTTTTTTTTTTAAGTTTTTTTTTTTTTACATTATATCACTATTTCATGATGAATAGATCAATAGAAATGCTCCAAAAATACTTGGAATAAAAAATGTTTTGCATTGATTTCCATTGAAAGTCAGGGCGCTTTTCCCCTTCTTCTGTAAAGTTAGCTAGCTACTGTTGTGGAGATGCGAGGTTCTTGCGTGACAGCGACGATACCTAGTCGTGTTGAAAAGTGCAGCTGTGTCTGTGATAAGAAGCAGGAGCTAAAAAAAAGGATATTAAATACATCCAGTGGTGTCTGTAAGTAAGTATTTGACAGAAAAATTGATTATTAAATTTAATGTATTTATTTGAATGCAAAGAAAACTTGAAGAAAAAGTTTAACTACCACTTTCCAGGGTGATGCAGCTGTGTTAACTTTATTTAACAGAGTGGAAATGTAGTACATTAAAGTTATTCATTTAATTGAGTGCACAGCAATGCATAAAGAACAGACAAATGACATAAACAACCATTAAAAGAGAGAGCCCTGAATACTGTACACAGGAGCTGTACTGTACATACTGTTTCTGCTTCTGTGGGCTACTCTGTGTTGTGGCTAGCCAGATCAGGAAGATCATAAAAAAAAAAATTCATAGACGTGGTAATGTTACAGTTTTACCTTAGCAAGCACCAGAACATCTGTTTAATTGTGCTTGATAACCAGCAGTATTTCTTTAAAGCTTGTGTGGATGCTAGTTTTTCCCTTACGGAAATTGGTGAGACAGGCCTCTGTGCCACCTCTGTGTCATCAGCTGCCATGTAGCACTATTTCAAGCACATTTCTATGGAGCCCCCCCCCCCCCCCCCAAAAAAAAGTGCTACCTCAAAAAGCGATGCTACCTCAGGCTCAAACTCAACATTAACATGTTGGTCAGACACAACAGCCTGGAGGAAAGGTAGACCTAGGAGAAAAGTAACTGAGTTCATTTTTAGGACTGAACAGTTAATAATGCATATTTGGATGAAAGACTGAATTTATAGATGAATTACACTGTTTATGTAAAAAAAAATCACAAATAAAAAAAGAGTTCTGTTATTCAGCCTAACAGACAACGCAGGATAGTACTGGGCAGAGCTGAGCAATAGGAAAATAATTTATTATATTGTGATCAATTTTCTTATTGTGATACACAGTATGCTTTTCTAAGCATAGCCGTGATATGGTCAGTGCTTAAAGAACATTACACAAAGCATGTGTGATTGGTCAACACATTTTAAGTAAAAATCAGTATTTGAATAGTAGTTTTTAAGAATCTGTGGCTACTGATACAATTGTTCTGCAATAATGTGCATCGTGATTAATATTGTGTATTATAAAAATGTCTTTAAATATCGCAATATAATATTTTTACTGTATCGCCCAGCCCTAGTGCACATGGTTCCAGAGTACTGGTACGCTAAGCTAAAATGATTCCATACAAACCTGACATAGCTCATTTTGAGTGCTCTTATTTGTTCCTCTTCTAAAAATACTGCTTATTTCGACAGAATTTCCTTTGAGTCAATGAGAGACTTTGTAGATAAATGACACTGTTTTTTAAAGGCTGTCTGTTTGCTAAGAACAGTTTACACCATCAAGTGGGCTCTGAAAAAAATGGTTTGTTATTCAACCTGAAAGAATGTGAAGTACTGCTGGGTGGTATTTGTTTTCCATTACAGAGTACTGGTACTGCAGGCTGAAAGACGGGCTGACAAACCTGACTTAGGTTGTTTTGAGTGGTCTGTTTTGTTCCTCTTATAAAAATACTGCATGTATCCTATACATCCTATCCTATAGTTTACTCCATCATACTACACTAGTTTTATAGGTTACTATAAGACGGTAATACATTTAGATGTCGCTGCTGTGCAATGAAAATCTTTCGTTTTCTCCATGGTTTGAACCCTGTAGCTGCTTCTGTACCCTGTGTACATAATTCTGGATGAATGGACCAATAGAAATGCTCTATATTACTTGGAATAAGTTTATTTTACATTGACTTCCATTCAAAGTTAAGAGCATTTTTGCCTTCTATAAAGTCACTTTCTTGGAGATACATGCTTTTTATTGGACAGCGACGATTTACAGTCTATATATTATACCATATAAATGCCAGTATATGTATATATGCCTTTTTTTCTACAGGAATTTCCAAAAATATGACCAAAAAATATTGTAAAGTTCAATAATATTGTGGCCAGTATTATTATACTACTGTCACAGGTATTTTTTACTCATCTTAAAATTGCACCAAAGGAACTTTTGCACACTACTGTAAACATAACCCAGATTGAAATCAGACTTCCAGTAAGGGCGTTTTGGAAGATAAGGTTTTTGGACGATATCTTTCTAAACAAATCGAATCACACAGCAAAAGACACTCAGTATGTATGTTTCTGTCTTCTGTTAATACCACTAAAACTAAAACTAGTATTATTGTGTGATGCCAGTGCTAATACTCAGCACTAATTCTTGGTCAGTATAACCTTGGGCTGATATTAACCTGAATGCTGCCCTGGAGACTTGAGTTATTGACGGTGTCCTAATATTACATAACAAGACAAACATCAGGATACATGAGATCCCAGCATTGGCTTGGCATGCGGTCACCTCTCATCAAAACAAATAAATATCAAATTGTGGCTTTAATGTCATCTCAAAATCAATATCTGGCCTGCAGGTCAGCGGGCAGCCGTTGTTGTATTTCCGTGATATAGACTGATGGCGAGTGGAAACCAGTAGAGTCAGACCTGGGGCCATTTTCTGATCCAGCAGCTCTGCAGCAGTGCTCCATTTAGCTCTATTGACTCAGTCATGTAACCAAACGAAAACGGATTCTTCGTCAGCACTCGTTGGCTGAGGCAGAGGGAGTGAAGAAACAAACAGCTGCCGGAATTTCCTGTGTGTCGTTTTTTTGTGTTTACAGAACAAAAGGATCATCTATATAAAACCCTGACTTCTCTCTCTTCCCTCTATTCCTTGTCGGTTCTGTTTTCTTTTTTTTTTTTCGTCGCTTCCTTTTTTCCCTCAATCCTTTTCCACACTACTTCACACTCAACCCCCCAACATCTGTCATAATAAAACCTTCAGTGAGCTGGTAGAAGCAGAAGCAGAACTTGAGAAGACCACACTATAATGGATGACTAAGTTCACACTCTACCAAGTGAGCCGCCGGCCCTCGCAGGCCATCCAGCAAGCACGTTTGTTTAACTCTCTTCTGCTACGTTCGTTCTTTCTGTATTTCGTTTGGCGGCATTCAGGTCATATTAGCATATCTCTGTAGGTCCTGCAACTCTGGCATCCAAAGCACCTTAAAGTCTGTGTTATTGCTGCGCTCTAATAAACCTCACTGCATGTTTACAGTAAATAGCTGGGAAATAGTTGCACTTCTTTCACAGCACATGTACCAAATTAAACCTGAAATTACAGCAGTATGCTGTGACTTCACAGAACCTCAGACCACAGGGTCGCTGTGACAGAGCTCTGCTCCTCTGTGCACGCTACACAGCAGTAGGCTGTAATTAAAACACTGAAAGTCATCTCCTACAGGAGCTCAGTAGACAGTCATTTACTGTAAATTTCTCGCAAATGTGACTGTAATTTCACCATATCTATAAATACATTCCTAGTGGTTTGCAGTAGCTTTCTAACAGCAGGTTACAGCTACAGAGTCAAGCAGCAAGCCTTTATAGCTGTCATGTAGAACCTCTAGAACATCTACACAGTCATATCAGCATATTATGACCACCTAGCTAATAGTGGGAATCACCACCCTTGGTTCGGATTACACTACATTTACATTTAAGGCAGGCGTTTAGCAGACGCTCGTCTCCAAAGTTTCCTCAGACTTAATTACCCTTAGCTAGTTTGTTTAGACTACAATCCAAAGATACCTTAGATTAGATACTACTAAATACAAAAGTCAATTTGGAGACAACAATACTCAGCACAACACTTCGCCCAAGTACTCTTCAGTCAGCGTTTGAAGAAACAGGGAAAGTTTGTTCCACCACGTCGGTGCCAGGACAGAAAAAAGCCTGGATGCCTGTCTTCCGTGGATCAAGCCGAGCAGGATGGCGGGTCAAGCTGAGCAGTACTTGAAGCTTGAAGGGCTCTAGAAACAGATTGGATTTTAACCTTTGCCATCAAGTACAGAGGGGAAAGGTCCATTCTTGGCTTTGTAGGCCAACATCAGGGTTTTGAATCTCATGCGAGCAGATACTAGAAGACCAACCAGAAGGCGCATTAGGAAGATGTTATGGCATGGACTGGACAGTACTAGGTGAAGGAAGGTGTTCATTATAGAGTTTGTGTTAACTGTCTATTCTTGTCCATTCTTGGCAAACCTTTACTACTAACATCCCACGAAGTGCGGCATCTGTGACCTTCCAGGCAGACTTCAGTCCAAACCTGGGCGAAGGGTGGTAGCATCCATAGTGAAGGTGTACAAAGAATGGGCTTCTTGCACATTGAGTGGCTCCCAATGGAATAACAGTAATGCCCCACGGGTCATTGATCACTGACAAACTCCTATTTGACCTCATTCACTGCATCAGATTTCCTCTTTGCACCTTGACAGTCACCATATGCTCTGTGAAGGTCACAGTGAAATCAGAATGATTTGAATCTCTCAAAGTAGGTTCCCAGCACTTAGCCGCTAATGAAGCCAAAAGCAGCATTATGTAAGTGAGCCCCCTCCGAGGAGATTCGTGTGGTCATCCAATCAGTCTGCACCACTCGCGTTCAGCCAGCATGTCCTGCCAGTGGCCTTCACTGTGGTAACAGTCTCAAAGCCAAGTGAGAGAGGGCTTTATGATACAGGAAAGCTTTCAGTTTGAATAACCGGATTAAGGTTTACCACCTTTGAATATGCACTATATGGACAAAAGTATTGGGACACGTGGCATTTTTATTGAATTATTTATCTTGCTTTTGTTGGAGTTACTGTCTGTACTGTCCAGGGAAGGCTTTCTACTAGATACAAGCTTTGCTGTGAGGACTGGAGTGCATTCAACAACAAGAGCGTTAGTGAAATCAGGATGTTGGATGATCAACACCCTACCTCATCCCCAACTCCCGAACTCATTCCAAAAGTATTGGATGGAGCACCATCATTCCAGAGAACACAGTTCCACTACTCCACAGCTCAATACTGGGGGTCTTATACCCTTCTAGCTCACACCTGGCATTAGGCATGGTACCAATAGGTTTATGTTTAACTGCACCATTACCTGCTATATCTTACCCTTGCTAATGTATATATATGGCCTGATCTCTGTTAATTCAGTTCAGAGTTCAGAGTTCATGACCAAATATAGCCTGTGCACAGTGTATGATGGCAATGCGTGATAAAAGCTGACATTACCCTTTTTCTTGTTCAGGCCTTATAAATATATAACAACATTATAAATGGTAAAATAACCCACCAAAAGGCAGCAGAGCCCCTCGGTGCAGCACATCTCTGCAACTGTGGTAGATTATTGCACAGGGATTTCATCATCAAATTGCTTGCATTTCGTTTTTTGAATTTCCATTTTATCAATACTATGCAGGAACATCCCCCCCAATTTCAGCGTGTCAGTATTAAGATGGTTTGAAGTGAATCGCAAAAAAACGTACATCCCCTTCATCCGTCTGTGGCTAATTGTTCAGCCTGCAGTGTCAAAAAAAAAAGCCTTTGAAGTTTACAAGGCGGCTCAGGAGACGGCTGTCTTTAAAGGTGGCGTTCCGCCTATTGTGATGTAATAAAAGCTGTCTGGCTTCCACTAATCACAAGCCTCCCCGGGGTCACGTGACTCGCATGTTGAGTCGAGAGAAGGTGAATTGGGTTCAGCAGGAGAACGAGGGGTGAAAACACAGATGGAAGGAGTCATCTAATCCACGCCTGTCACAGATTGGGTTTCATTAAATGCGGAATCGTTGCCTCATGGAAAGATTCATCGTTGTTCAAAACTCCTTTTTCTATTTTCTTTTTTCTCCTGTTTGGATTTTTCCGAAGACTCCCAACTGCCAGGGCTTTGTCCTAGTTAGCACACATTTGTGGCTCAAGTGATCTGGCCTTCTCATGCAGTGAGCAGTGAAAAAAAAGCAATGCATTGAAGTTACTTCAGTCAAATTTACATACACTATATGGACAGAAGTATTGGGACACCTGCTCATTTACTGTTTCAAGAGTATTAAAAACGATATTATCCTGCTTTTCTGTTGGGGTAGCTGTCTCTACTGTCCAGGGAAGACTTTCTACTAGATTTTGGAGCATTGCTGTGAGGATTTGATTGCGTTCAGCAAAAGTGTTAGTGAGGTCAGGATGGTCAGGATGATCACCACCCCAATTTATCTCAAAACTACTGGATAGAGCACCGACCATCATTCCAGAGAACACAGTTCCACTGCTCCACAGCTCAATGCTGTGGGACTTTAATCCCCTCTAGCCCTGGAATCAGGCATGGTGCCAATAGGTTAATTTTGATCTGCTCCAGAGTCCTATTCTATTGGTGATACTTCTTTAAAGGGACTAGACTAGCTGTGTCAGAAATGGGTGTAATTTAAAGTAGCTAAATGTATTCATTAGAAGGGGTGTCCACAAACATTTGGACATATGGTGTATTATATCCAAATGTAACACAGTTTTAAGTACACTTGACCGCTGCTGTTGCACAGCATTACAGCAGAATTCAGCCATCGCATTTAACCCATCAGTGGCAGTGACCCCCCCCCACACACACACACACTAGCGCAGTTGGGGGTTAGATGCCTTGCCCAAGGGCAATTCAGCTGTGGATGCCGGCCCTGGGAATCGGACTAGACTTTCCAGTAGCCTTATCTAACCTTTAAGCCTCTAATTTACTCATTTTCGGCAGCACTTTTGTTGATGTACTGTGTTTTACTTTTGTGGAAATGAGGTACACATTTAAATACACATAAATTCAATGTGCTCCCTTTTATAGTGTAGATAGGGCAGAAGAGGAGGGCAGTAATTATATTTGCTTACACTGCCCAAAGTACACACACACACAGACATACACACACACACATGTACCACACACACAGACACAGAGAGCAACACATTTCTCAAAACACAGACGCACACTCTGTAATGAGTTACGGCTTCACTCCAGCTGGTTGTTCACTCAGTCCCATTGTGTGTTCCGGGGGCAGTGGCTGGGTGAGCTGACCGCAGTCTGACCAGACCATTCACTCACAATCAGTAGAGGAAGGCAGGAGATATTAGTAGCAAACTGTGGCCTGGCTGCCTTTGTCTCGGTTTCGACTTTGTGTGTGTTTATGGAAAAACCTTTACAGGTCCACAACAATTATTGTCATCATCATCATTAGCGCAGTACTGAGCTCATGGTGATGCATGTAGGGGTGTGTGTATGTCTTTACTGTGTGTTGGGGCTGGATATTGCTATTTTCTTAAACAGCAAGAGGCCTTAATTTATAAGCCTGCAGTTTGAGAGTTTAACCCAAGGGTGCGCTATAAGTATGCATATATGTGATAAGTATTCATTAGG
The DNA here is from genome assembly GCF_030463535.1 of Salminus brasiliensis. Taxonomy (NCBI): domain Eukaryota; kingdom Metazoa; phylum Chordata; class Actinopteri; order Characiformes; family Bryconidae; genus Salminus; species Salminus brasiliensis. The sequence continues at coordinate 29,869,855 of NC_132889.1, read as the reverse complement.
GCTGCAGAATATTGGAGAACTGTGATGAAAATATTTTATCACAGGTCCAGATTGGGTCCAGGGTGTTTCTGTGCATGTTTTGATGAATCAAGGTATGATAATAAGGTATTTATGCACCCAAACAAAAGTCAGTTATTGTTGAAATTATGCACATACAGAAGAAACGGGAAACCGGCTCATATAAAGCTCTAATCTGAAATTGATCATCTTCAAATTACACTCTAAGTGGTGATCGTTGGGGTCCAAGATGTCCCAGATGAAGTCAACGGTGTAAATAAGACTGGCCATATGTAGGCTATAATAATTTTAAATGATACTGTAAATGATTGCACAGCATTTTTTTTAGTTAACCCTAACTTAGTTCAGTCAGAAGTTCTCTCAAAAACTCACATTTTTGACTCGTTTGTTTGGTCAACAATACATATAAAGTTGAGCCTCAAAAATTTTATTATTGCTTATGCTTAATTATTCGGTGAACTGTTTAGTCTGTGTCGTCACCCCTTTAATTGTGTTCACTCCCATCTGTAGGTTAGGACTCTTTTAACATGCAGGCAGTTAGACACTTGTGCCACCCTAAAGCTGGGACGCTTGAGTCTACATTTTTGTGTCCAAGAAAGGTCAGAAAGGTTAATTTACTCAGAACTGTGTTTTTTTATGTAGGGTAATTTCACAGCTCTAGAGTGGCCCTACGGTCTAACTGCCTAAACATCAAGTGTGAGGAGATCATAAGTTGAAATCCCAGCAAGGGCTCAGCACCCCACTGTCACAAGCCTCCCAGTCTGAGGATGTCATGTGACAGGGGGGAGTTCTAACCTGTAGATGGGAATAAACAGTAAATAGACTGAGGGGGAGGAGCCACAGACTAAACATCTCACACAGTATGGAGATCATTTAGTAATGTTTCTGAGTCTCAACTCAATATGTAGTCATGACTAAACTGAGATGCAAAACTGGAAAATGTAAATTGGCTTTTGACTAAAACTAAAAAGTTAAATTAATTGAAATTAAGACTTTGTAATCATCATTTTAAGTTGGCCTGCTTTACGTTTTTTACAGTGAACAATAAAGCGAGATTTTGGGCATGAAATGTACATGTAAAATCTACATACACTGTATAGACAAAATATTGGGATATACACTGTTATTAAATAGGGTATTAAATAGAGTTTATCCTACTTTTGTTGGAGGCTTTCTGTTAGATCATTGCTGTGAGGATTTGATTGCATTTAGTGACGAAAGCATTAGTGAGGTCAGGATGTTGGATGATCACCACCCCACCTCTTCCCGAGCACCAACCATCATTCCAGAGAGCCCAGTTCCACTGCTCCACAGCTCAATGCTGGGGTACTTGGGCGTGATGCAAATTTGCATAGTTGAACGCAATTAATTCTACAACCCTTTCCCCCTGCATTTCAGCTTCAGAGTGCTCCAGAATACACCAGAATATTCAGGTTATCATTCCTGTTCTGCTACAGAGGACTTTTTTGTTCATGTGTTTTCATGTCTAAATGCAGGCCATCGTCTTTAGCCATTTCACTTTCTTGATTGACCCATGCATTGATCTTTTGCACGCAATATTATTTATATATTTACAAAAATGTACAAATATAATCACAGTCATATCAAGCAGCAAGATATCCTGTAGATAGGTGTCATGTAGACCTATCATCTACATCTCATGTAGAAACTGAATGAGTTTCTCATACTTGCTGAGAGATTACTGATAGTAGATGTGAACGCACACGTGTGGGTTTGCTGTGGAGTGGCGTCCACTGTTTATTCTTCTTTCTTCTCAGCTCTCTTATTTTCTTTATTCAGACTCGGTGTGGTCAGTGTGGAGAGTGTGTGTTTGGTTTGGGGCTTTGGGTTGGTGCTCCACTCTCTGTCCACTACAGCTGTGTTTTTGCTACCCTGACACACACTCTCCCTTGATCTCTCCCTGTTTCTGTTTTTCTCTATTACTCTTTATATCTCGTTCTCTTTGTATATTACACTCTTTCTCTTTCTCTATTACTATCTGGTTCTAACTACCCCCCCCCCCCCCCTCTCTCTCTATCTCCATCTCTCCCTCTCTCTCTTTCTCTTTGGTCTACATTGCTCTGCCTCTGTACTCTATTGTACGGTCTCTCTCTCCCTCTTTTTCATTCTCTCTCTCTCTCTCTCTCTCTCTGTCTGTCTCTGTCTGTCTTCTGTAAAGGTTCTTTCATAGCTCACTTTACGCCTGGCCTCTCGGTTCTTCCTGCGTTTAAGCTGCTGCTCACTTTTTCCCCAAAGCAAATGAAACCTGCTTTATTGCAGATGCAGTGTGTGTGTGTGTGTGTGTGGGTGGGTGTGTTGAGAAGGAACTCAGAGGACGCAGGCTTTCTCCTTCTCTGAGAGTCTTCCTCAGTCGAGGTGCAGAACTGTAGGTGATGTATTTTATGTTTTGCGCTCTAAATTACGGTGCACTGCGAAGCCAAACTGTCCAGCAGCCGAGCGCAGAGACAGTCTGAGAAGAGCCAACAGCTTTACTCAACGTTCACCACAGAATCTTCCACTGTGGGGAGGAGGCCATATCAGGTCACAGCTCAGCAGCTTTTATGAACGACACTCTCTCTTTCTCTCTCTCTCTTTCTCTCTCTCTCTCTTTCTCTTTCTCTCTCTCACACACACACACACACTCTTACATATACACATGATCACCTGGAAATCAAGTCTTTGAATCGACCATGTGGAAAAGCTTTCCTATTCTCAGAGAGTCGCTCCATAACTAGCAA